>NC_041387.1:584578787-584604939 GCF_002162155.2 Triticum dicoccoides
GCCCCCCGCAGCGCTCACTGTTCATCCCAGAGGCAGCAACGATCGGCTTCAGTTAGCAGCAGTAGCGAAGGAACCGCTCCATCGGGTTCAGTTAACAGCCATCGATCGATCGCTTGGGTTCAGTAACGCGTAGCTTGCAGTGCAATCGCTCGGGTTCAGTTAGAGCCCAATTCCTTGATCGGCTTCAGTTAGAGCCAACGCCTCACACACGCGCGCGTACGTACGAGAGAAACGCGCATCGCTCCGCCCCCGACCTCCCACCGTAACCGGCAACTCCACGGTTTTCCACGGTTTTTTCCGTCATGGACCGCCCAAAGAATGTCATGCAGCTGCGTCTCCGGCCCGCCCAGGACGAAAAGCCCATTTTCTGTCATGATTTTTTGTCATAGAAGTAGGAGCCCACCACATCTATGATGATACCGGGTTTTGTCACAATTATCGTCATAGAAGTATCATATGTATGACAGAAAAAAAATTCATTCGGCCCAAAATGTCACGGATGTGTCTTTTTTTGTAGTGAAGCCATCCAGTGGGAGTTCATGCCGACACAATACATACCTGCCAAGAAGTTTCGGGCGATGGTGATCGGATCAATGTTGAGGGAAATGATGTAGGGCAACCCACTACATACCTGCAAAGAAGTTTCGGCTAATGGAGATCGGATTGAAGTCGAGGGACATCATGTACGCCTCCGTATCATGGTGAACCAATCTCGCAAGACCAGATAGCAGCAAGCAGGGTGTCTTGAAAAGCTTAGGCCTCGCTTCGACGATGGCCATGTGCATGTCCCTCGAGCAAGCAGCCAGCCGCAGGGCGCTCAACATATCCATACACGAACAACAGAGGTCGAGGATGTCACTGGGGAGATTGCTCCAATCGCGGCTCATATGGATGCTGCGCGGTTCGCGTTCGGCCATGGTGGAGTTTGGAAGGTTGGGTTTTGGGGGGCTTGATTTACGGGGGAGAAGGTTGTCGGTGCTGGAGCGGCTAGCGAGGGAATAGTGGTACTGGGGGAGGCACGTGAGGCGACGGTACACGGGGGCACGGTGAGATGGAGATGGAGACAGAGAAGGAGATGGAGATGGAGTGGTGCTATGGGAGGGGAGTGGGAGACGAGGCGAGGTGCCAATGTGCTGTACAGCTACGGTGATAGACTGCACAGTGCACAGGGTGAGGCTGACTTTGGTAAGCCGAACACGCCGCCTGGACTAGTGTCAGGCGCAGGGTGTTGTCACTTCAGTGTGAGGACCGGATGAATAGTATTTTGACCATCAAGTGTACCACATTTGTAATACTACTACTACTAGTAGGAACATGAGTACTCCATGAATAGTATTTGGCACCTCTTAGTTCATGTAAATGTAA
The DNA here is from genome assembly GCF_002162155.2 of Triticum dicoccoides. Taxonomy (NCBI): domain Eukaryota; kingdom Viridiplantae; phylum Streptophyta; class Magnoliopsida; order Poales; family Poaceae; genus Triticum; species Triticum dicoccoides. The sequence goes on from NC_041387.1 coordinate 584,580,153, forward strand.
TGAAATCCATCATGTTTATATGAAGATCCGGCTTTTTTATACGAAATCCTTCATGCTTATATGAAATCAGTCCATGTTTGCACGAATTTCATCTGGTTGGTTAGAGTTGTAAAAATGTATGCCGCTGGGGTTTGATGTTGTCCTCCGCGGAAGGAAGCGGGAGGAAATTTGCCAGCTGCCATTGGAGATGTGCTTTATGCTGGAAATAATAGAGTGACATCCAATCCATTTGAGTTAATTGCCTGTATGATTGTCCCTCTATAACAAGTTAATTGCATGTATAGTGTACACGTGACTTGCAGGGTGGCTACAGCTTCATATAGAAAGTTAAAAAGAAACAAGTCCATCCTTAATCTTGTATTCTAAGTACTCTGTGGGTTCCACTGTCAGTATAGTAATGAAAGAAGTATATATTAAATAAGTAGAGTAATATATAATATAAAAATCTAAAGTTAAAAGACAGAATCCGAACTCATGTCATCGCGTTGCGAGCATCCGGCGCTAACCAGCCCAGCACATTTTTGTTGTAGACCATGCTGGAGATATATCTCCATGTCTACTCTTATACTCCATTCGTTCCTAAATATTTGTCTTTTTCAGATTTCAAATGGACTACCACATACGGATGTGTATGTAGACATATTTTAGAGTGTAGATTCACTCATTTTGCTCCGTATGTCTTTTCAGGAAGGGGTCAGATTTGTCCTTGATTTATTTATGAGGTATCCAGATGGCACTGCACCGCCAAGAAAAGAGGGTAACATCAAAATTGTGGACTACTCTTTTGAGTATGTTGGTAAGTCTGGTCATAGTCACTTGTTGAAATCTCTAAAAAGACAAATACTCCCTCCGTCCGGAAATACTTGTCATCAAAATGGATAAAATGGATACATCTCTTTTTATCCATTTTGATGACAAGTATTTTCGGACGGATGGAGTAGAAAACAGAGTTGGTGATGATGGTGTGCATGCCATCTTGCAATATAGGCCGTTGAATTTATATCTAACGGATAAGAAAGAAACTATGGCAATTTTGCAAAAATATACCCACACGTCTCTCCACGTTCGCAAATAAGGCCTTCCCTCGTTCATCCTTTTCTCTCACAAGATAAACTACTCATACAAATTCATCTTGATGTTCCGTGCAACGCACGAGAAGCTAGCTAATTTCTTTTAAAACAGTTGTTGCGATAATTGGGTTGAAGTGATATATTTTATGTCTGCCCCGAATGATTTCAGATTCACTAGTAGTAACAAAGAAAAGGTTGCCTTGTTAATTAATAGAAAACAGGGTGAAAACTATCACATGAGGCCGGTAAAAACAAGGCACACTGGGTTCAGCGTCATCGTCACTACATCTGTGCACGCGCAAGAAGTCTACATATCGAGGGGGCTACCGAGCGAGGCACCGAGACACAATGTTTGAGAGAGAAACCAATTGACAGATTATGATCAGATCGAGTTGTGACCCTTCTGCTGTCATTGTTGGGGGGGGAGAAAGACGTATCGAGAGTGTGCGTGGTAGGCACAGAGGCACAACTAGCGAGTGTGTGTGTGTGTGTGTTTGAAAGAGGAGTAGATAGATTATTATCAAGATCGATGTGCCACCCTACTCCTTCGGTGTCGGGTAGTGTGTGTGTGTTTATGTTTGAGAGAGAAGCCAGTCGATAGATTAGTATCAAGATCAAGGTGTCACTCTACTCCTTCGGTGTTGGGAAGTGTGGGTGTGTGGGTGTGTGTGTGGGGGGGCAGTGGAACTCACATATCTCTACTCTTATAAAAAAACGGAGTTGGTGATGATGGTGTTCCTGCCATCCTGCAATATAGGCCATCCAATTTATATCTGACGGATAAGAAGGAAACTATGGCAATTTTGCAAAAAGATACCCACACCCCTCTCCGCATTTGCAAATAAGGCATTCCCTCGTTCATCCTTTTCTCCCACAAGATAAACTTCTCATACAAATGCATCTTGATGTTCCGTGCAACGCATGGGCATCTTGCTAGTAGGGAGAAGGAGTTTGTGTGAAACATATCTAGCTATATTAAGGTATAGGTAGATAGCATATGTGTGAGAGACATTATTATACTTTGAGACATTAGTGGCTGTGGGTGGGCGGAATTAAAGTGGTGGGCGTGTTAGACATAGAGAGCGCGTGCGTTTCTGTGTGAGAGACTTGTAGGACGGGGTAGAAAGACGAACTTAACCCTAATGGAGGGAGAGAAATACATGAAGTGCGCGTGTGTGATTCCGATGCCCACAGGGAAATGAGATATGTATGCGTGTGAGAGAGATTGCACAATTCATTCATGTATCACTCTCTAGCGATCGTGGACGTGCATCGCTTGAACATAAGTCAATATCTACTTCGTATCGTGGCCAAAGGTACAATATTGATTCAACGCTATAAAGATTGGACACTCACATATCACATTTTTTTCTATTTAAAAAAATCTTTTCAGTTGTGCATGCCAAAGATAGAGTTATGTTTCTTCAAACAACCAATGTAGCTATCATGTACATGCACCATTGTTACTATTGCATTCAAATTCATTAGTCTTGGATGATTTAAGTTTCTATTTTGAAGTAATATATGTAATATTCATATATGAATTCAACGGTTACGCAATTTATGAAATGGAAGCTATGTAATCATATGAGGTAACACTTTTAAGTAGCTGACTACAATGTCCAATTCTTTTTGTGCGCCTCTACACTAACACGTCAATGCATTATGTTTAAAGTAAATAACCAATGGCACTAAATTATCTATTTATATGAGAAATACATAGGCTGAGCGTTTGACCCTTTTTTTTGAACGCGCCACTACACCCGTACGATTGGCCGCGCCTGTGTGAACGTCCAAGTTATCGGTGCATCATCCCGAGTTATTATCTTTTTTTCTGGGGTGGACTCCACACCAGTTATTCACTGCTGACGCGTGCCTCGTGTACACAGTCTAGCATGACCTTCCCACTAGCACGGCCCAAAATTAGTTGAAACTGGATACGAACGATCCCGCGGGTGGAAAAATATCCCGCCTCCTTCTACAATGTCTGCCACCTTAGTCTTTAGCATGCAAAATCCCCCCTTTGTCCTTGGTGCACGGAGACCAACAGTTACAATACCGCCCTCATCTACATGATAGGTCGGGTCTGCTTTGGTAACTTCCGGTTCCCCCCACTACACGGCACCCCCATTTCCTCTCCCCCTCCCGCAAAATGACTAACTCTACAACACCAGAGCATCTTACATCACGCCATCCGTACTTCATCGCCCTTTCTCCCCTCCCCTCTTGAAACCCTAGACTGCTCATCCACCGGCATACCACAGCCCATTCACTGCCAGTGGCGTCCACCTCGCTGGATCTGCTTCTGCGGCCGCATCTACCCCTCCCACCTCCCCTAGAAACAAGTAGACTGCTCATCCACCACTGTACCACATCCCATTTAGTGCCAACCTTGTCCACGGCGCCGGATCTGCTTCGCTGGTACTCTCGTCAACCGCCGCGCATCTACAGCGGCTCATTCGTACTCCCCACCGGAGACGCTTCATCCGCACCCCCAGAGCCGCGCCACAGGTGGCCCATCGACGGCCTCTGAGCCTCTCGCCGACACCTTCCTCAACCCTACCGGAGCCACTTCACCGACACCTTCCTCAACCCTACCGAAGCCGCTTCGCCGACACCATCGTCAACCCTACCGGAGTAGCTTCTCCTATACCATACTCCACCCTACTGGGGCCGCTTTGCCAACTCACAAGTCCACGGCCTCAGATCCGCTTCCTCGCACCCTCATCCAACCTACCGGAGCAGCTTCTACTGCCCCGTCCACGGCCGCAGATCCACATCGTCGACACCACCCTTAACTCAACCACCGGAGCAGCTTCGGAAGCCCCGTCCACGGCCGTAGATCCGCATCGTCGACACCATCCTTAACCCAACCACCGGAGCATCTTCTGATGCCCCGTCCATGGCCGCAGATCCGCGTCATCGACACCATCTTTAACCCAACCACCGGAGCACCTTCTGACGCCCTGTCCACAGCCGCAGATCCACGTCGTCGACACCATCCTTAACCCAACCACTGGAGCAGCTTCTGACGCCCGTCCACGGCCGCAGATCCGTGTCGTCGACACCATCCTTAACCCAACCACCGGAGCAGCTTCACCTACGCCCTCGTCCACGGCCATAGATCCGCTTTGCCCACACCGTAGTCCACCCTACCGGAGCCGCTCCACAAACACCATACTGGATGGTTCTAGATCTCCTTACCGTACCCCGACAGCCAGCGCAGCGTCATCACCCTTGACGTTTCTAACCTGATTCCCACCATCTGGAGAGATGCCAAGCACCGGCCACAGCCTAGGTACTTGTCACCTTTAAACCCGTCCAACATCACCTGCCCGATGTACTTCAAACATACTAACCGGTAGCTGTTACCTATTATGCAGCTGGCAAAAACTACAAGGACGATGTTTCTTCTGGATCTAACAGCTTGGCCAACCAAGATCCTGGACTGGGGCATTGCTATGATCTTGTAAGCGCGTCTCTCTCTCTTGTATTGGTCTGTGCATGCCAGCGTGCTTTGCTAGGATTTTCGACCAGTAATCCCTTTGTGCAGACAATGATTTCTACTACTGGCTGCTAAATTAGATATGTAGATGTCGTACATGATACCACCTCGTACCCCCATTCCTAAATATAAGTATTTATAGAGATTCCACTATAGGCTACATACGGAGCAAAATGAGTGAATCTACAGTCGAAAATGCATCTATATACATCTGTATGTGGTCCATACTAGAATCCCTACAAAGACATATATTTCGGAACAGGGGCAATACATTACACAAAATTGTAGGTGGCATGTAGGAATTCCAGTGCACTACATTAGGCTCCCTTAGAGTGCCTGCTAGTCCAGCATACAGAGTCATGGCTAGTTTATGGTACACACACAATCGTTAATTGGTGGTTTAAATATGCGCAAAGGATATGCAATGTAGTATCATGTAGAGATGTTTGAAATTAGCCGTGTCAACTTGCAGATAGGGTTACACAATGAAAATGTACAAGATGTATGTGGAAATTTCATGGAACATCGCAAAAAAAGGAGAGGCAGCGGTGAGCCTATACAGTGTGCTATGGTACGTCACTCCTCCATTGCAATCATCGTGACATGTTATTTGTATGTCAGTTCTATTGGCCAAGTTTCTTAGGGACAATTATTATGAGTTATCCTAAGAAAATAAGCACCTGTGAATATAAGCTCCATGTAATAAGCCAACTAGTTCTTTTCATTGCCTTTTCTGCTTATCTTTGGTATGATCGGTGAAAAGTCTAGATTGCATTATATTTTTTCATTTTGCTGCCCATATAAAAATTAATTTGACTTGCAAACATCACAAATTGAACCAGTGCAGTAATTAATATGATAGGAAAATAGACCATCACTATTTGCTCAAAATGCAAATACAAAGATACCATCTACTTGGAACAATCTACTTTGGTCAATGTTTTCCATACGGATCCCATTGCCTAATTTAAACGAAGAACGCATGACCCACATTTCAATGAAGAACAATTATTTATTGAAATTCGATGGTCCAAGTGGCTGGTTATTATCATATAGCAGCACCACCTGAAAGCATCATATAGCAGCAGCAGCAGCTCATAGCAACTCATCATACCACAGCAACAGTCTGCAATTCGTCATATACTAGCAGCAGCTCATAGCAATTCATCATATAGCAGCAGCAGGAGCATCTCATAGCAATTCATCATATAGCAGCAGCAAGAGCAGCTTATAGTAACTCATCATATAGTAGCAGGAGCAGCTCATAGCAATTCATCATATAGCAGCAGCAGCTAATAGGAATTCATCATATAGCAGCAGCAGCTCATAGCAATTCATCATATAGCAGCAGCAGGAGTAGCTCATAGCAATGCATCATATAGCAGCAGCAGAAGCAGCTCATAGCAATTCATCGTATAGTGGATCAGAATGAAAATTTGGCAAAAATCAGAGGAGATCCTCACCTTGTTGGATGAGCTCATCCTTCAACAACACCTCAAGGCCATGGCCTGGGAGGAGGGGAGGGGGAATAAGGTGCCTTCTGCAGCAGTGTGGCATCAGCCGTAGTTGTGCAGCACCCGTCGGACTAGTGCGTTGGACGAAACACAGTGGAGCAGCTGCTGGAGACCATGAGAATGAGGGGCGGCGCCAGAGGGAGGAGCAGCCAGGGAGATTTGCCCCTACCTGTCGGCCATGTAGCTTAGCTAGACATAGCATCATCGAGGACCAGGCCAGATGGGACCAGTGGCGACGGCTCGCTGGAGGAACCCTAGTGCTGCAGGCAGGGGATCGAGGTAGAGAGAAAGGGGAGAGGAGATGCAAGCGGGCAGGGAATGAACGCTTGCTTGTTTTTTTTTACTTGAGGGTCAGGTGTGACACGGGCATCAGTAGTTGCATTTTGAGTGTAATATAGGCAGACAACAGAGTCATTTAACTATTCCCCTTCCCTTCAATTTTTAGTGAGGTTCTACACGAAACACCCCCCCTCCAAAGCGAAATTAGTTAAGCCCAAGCCCATAACTCAAAAATGACTTCTTTACATCTTTTATGGCTTATTTTGACAATATGCCCTGAAAAGGCGGAATCGAACTGGCCCTTAACCTGCAATTCAATTGTACGTGCAATGATGAATCACTCATGCCTGCTATTTGTACATTTAGGCATCATCATACATGGCATAACCTAATACATGTGCATTCCATCGTAGAATCTGGAATATGAAATGTTTATGTTAGTTCATACGTTGCACATGATGTTTAAATGTCCCTTAAATCTGGTTAGTCAAGTGATGGTATTTAAGCCTCCTTCTTTGCTTCTTTTCTTGATATGTAAGATTTGCTCACACATCTGTTTAATTGCTTGTTTGCATCAGCCAGCCATACTAGGACTGTTTGCTTTGATTACTTGTTGTTCTTGACCTAACACTCTAACAGAGCTTGTTAACAATTTAAACACTAAGGGCTGATGTAGTGGGGCCTTGTCTAACTCATACGTGACATAAAGGTTTGGCTGTACACTATAGTAGGCTCTCCAAGAGTACCTGGAGATCCAGTTCGAAGGTATGCCTAGTTTTTACATAGTGCAAACATAGTAATGCTCATTTCATTGTGTGCAAGTGCAAGAGATGCGGCATGTTTCATTATGTGGTGTTGTTTTGTTATAATCTCATCCTTTTGTGTTCACAGACTGGAAAGTATGCATATTTATCTCCCAGGGAGATGAGTAACTTGTTTGTGTCACCTTGCAGAGGGGGTGCAATGAAGATAAGATTGAGGATTTCCAAGTACAAGATGTTAGGAAGGAGCCTTGCAAGAGAAGTAGGAGCTGCGCTGAGCCTCTTCAACCTGCTAAGGTAAGTCACTGTATGCAACTCAACAGTTCACTTCCTTGTTTGTTTCAAGCATAGTTAATTTGCTCTTTTCAATTGCTTTATTTGTCCTCAGTTAATGAGATGCCCAAATAATCATGCCTGATGTTAGGTACTTGTATAACTATTAGTTGACATAATTAAAGGCCTTACCATTTAATTACTCTACCTAAGTGTGCCTGAAGCTTTGAAGTCTATTAACCAACTATTATTGCATGAGGCTCACAATCTAGTTTATACTATGCTAATGATTGCATAGTTTTGCCTGCTGTAGTATGTTTGTATGAAACCCTCTGCTGCTCATTATGCTCCCTAAGACTTTAATTGAGCTACAGAATGGCCAACTACTTTCTTACTTATACGCAACATGTTGTCTAAATTTGTAACTTGTCCGTGTTTTCGATTGGGCCCCAACATCATGCTCCTCTGGTGAGCTAAGAGGGATTTCTGTATGCAGGATGCACAGACTATCTTTTTTATAATTTTTAAAATATCACCTGCTTATGCTTCATGACGTGTAACATTTTTTTAAAGTGACGTGTAACATTATTGTTAGTCTTGTTTTGCCATGTAGTACAAAATAGTGTCTTGCTCGCTTCACTGTTGTAACTATATTTTTTCCCTAGTCATGTGTACTTACAGAAACATTTTAGGATGAAGTGACATCAACACAAAGATCTGCGAGCAGTGCGGCATGGCCGTTACCGAATGATTATGGATTGGAATTGGAATGTGCTGATGTTCTCGAGCATCAACTAGAGATGGCAAGAGAACGTGTACATGATTGTCAATGTATAATCAACAAGTTGAGACTGGAAATGCAGGTATTAGATGCATGAGTCAAAAAAATGAAACAAGACACTGAGGTAACCATGACGGAATTGGAGATTTTGCAGGCTGGAATTTGTGCTATCTGAATCCGGCCAATCGATTATAGTTCAAATGGAGTTAAGTTGATGCGCCTCCATGATGTATGAGCTGTATTTGCCCAGTGTATATAATTTGCTTTTTGTGTATGCTTTATTATCACATGTGCCGAACCATAATGCCCAGTGGGTATAATCGGTTGTAATTTCTTTATTGTATAGTGTAGGATTATTCTACCTTTCTATGCCTTGATCTCTTTGTTGTATAGTGTATGCTTTCTAGAGGTGATAGTATTGAGTAGGATAATTCTTTGAATATGCTATATCGTTCAAGCGGGGGCCAAATCTCCCGACCATGGCCCTACACGGGCCGTACGATCCATGGGCCATGTACGGGTCGTCGGATCCATGGGCCTTCAATGGGCCGTAGGATCCATGGGCCTTCTACGTCTCGTAGGATCCATGGGCCTTCTACATCTCGTAGGATCCATGGGCCTTCTACGTATCATAGGATCCATGGGCCTTCTACGTATCATAGGATCCATGGGCCTTGTAAGGGCCGACTCGTTTATGGGTCTTGTACGGGCCTTTAATGGGCCATAAACGGGCCTTTAATGGAAATCGTACGTTTTATGGGCAGACCATAATGGGCCGTTAATAGGCCGTATTTGGTGATGCTATGAAAATGGCCCAATAGATTAACGGTCCACAAACGGGGCGACTGTAATGATGGGCTGAATTTGGCCCACAAGCAGAAAATGACAATAACGGGCCGTAAGTAACCGAATGCTGTAAATGAGCCCAAGAATAAATGGGCCCTCAGAAGGCTGAAAGATAATTGGGCTAGAAACGGCCCAACGGAATAACGGGCCGTTAATGTCTATAAAGTGATACACTATTCATTACGGGCCAGTTTCACCACGGGCCGTTAATGGGTGTAAAGTGATACACTGTTCATTACGGGCCAGTTTCACCACGGGCCGTTAATGGGCCAATAGTTACAAAGGGCCTCATATGGGCCGAAAGACGTCATGGGCCATACATGGGCCAGAAGTGAAAACGGGATGGAATCATATTCGATGGCCCGGATGACGCTACTGGGCCTAATTCGGATAGGGCATAACGGGCCTTGGGTTAGCGGGCTGTAAATGGGCTATATGCGAACATGCCGTTAACAGGCTTTCCATGGGCCGACCCGCCACCTTTTGACCAAGTCAAACGGGCCGGCCTTTTCACAGGAATGGACCACTGTTGGGTCGTGCCACGTTTCGACGTATCATAGGCGCGTTCTGTCCAATGAGTGGATGACATATGTCCCAACGATGAGCCGACGCGTGTTTTCTCCAGCCAATGATGATTTTACACGTGGAAAATCCCCATTTGTCAGGGCTGTTAACGGGTTATCGGATCCAAAACCCGACCCGATAGCTTAACGGCATTCCGTTACGGTGGATGCCATGTGTCAGTCACCCTTGACGAAAGCACTTCTGTGATGCGCGATTTATTTTCATGGAAGTGGACACTTCCGTGATGATAATTTTGGTAATGTCATGGAACACTTCTACGACAGCAAAGGTATGACTATCTTGATTTTGTCATAAAATCGTCATGGATGTACATGCATGACAAAAACTGTGACCTACTGTGACAAACACGTATCATCACGGAAGTGTACTTTTTTTTGTAGTGAGTAGGGTAAGTATTTCCCTCAGTTTTTGAGAACCAAGGTATCAATCGAGTAGGTGGCTCCTCAGAAGTCCCACGCACCTACACAAAAAAACAAAGAACTCGCAACCAACTCAATAAATGGGTTGTCAATCCCTTCACGGCCACTTGAGAAAGTGAGATCTGATAGAGATAGTATGATAAGATAAATATATTTTTGGTATTTTATAATATAGATAGGAAAAGTAAAGATGCAAATAAAATTGGATTGAAAACTTATATGATAAAAGATAGACCCGGGGGCCATAGGTTTTACTAGTGGCTTCTCTCAAGATAGCATAAGTATTACAGTGGGTGAACAAATTACTGTCGAGTAATTGATAGAAAAGAGAATAATTATGAGATTATCTAGGCATGATCATGTATATAGGCATCACGTCCGTGACAAGTAGACCTACTCCTGCCTGCATCTACTACTATTACTCCACACATCGACCGCTATCCATCATGCATCTAGAGTATTACGTTCATAAACAACAGAGTAACACATTAAGAAAGATGACATGATGTAGATAGATAAACTCATGCAATATGATATAAACCCCATCTTTTTATCCTCGATGGCAACAATACAATACGTGCCTTGCTGCCCTTATTGTCACTGGGAAAGGACACCGCAAGATTGAACCCAAAGCTAAGCACTTCTCCCATTGCAAGAAAGATCAATCTAGTAGGCCAAACCAAAGTGATAATTCGAAGAGACTTGCAAAGATTACTCAATCATACATAAAAGAATTCAGAGGAGGTTCAAATATTTCTCATAGATAAACTTGATCATAAACCCACAATTCATCGGATCTCGACAAACACACCGCAAAAAGTGTTACATCGAATAGATCTCCAAGAAGATCGAGGAGAACATGGTATTGAGATCCATAAAGAGATAAGAAGCCATCTAGCTAATAATTATGGACCCGAAGGTCTGTGGTAAACTACTCAAAACTCATCGGAGGGGCTATGGTGTTGATGTAGAAGCCCTCCATGGTCGATTCCCCCTCCGACGGAGCACCGACGAAGGCTCCAAGATGGGATCTCACAGATACAGAAGATTATGGTGGTGGAAATAGTTTTTCATGGTCGCCCTTGATGTTCTCGGGGTACATGGGTATATATAGGAGGAAGAAGTAGGTCGGTGGCCGCTCGAGGGGCCCACGAGATAGGGGGGCACGCCCTGTAGGGGTGGGCGCGCCCTCCTCCCTCATGGCCGCCTTTGCTGCTTCTTGACTTTCACTCCAAGTCCTCTGGATCACGTTCGTTCCAAAAATCACGCTCCCGAAGGTTTCATTGCGTTTGGACTCCATTTGATATTCCTTTTCTTCGAAACACTGAAATAGACAAAAAAACAACAATACGGGTTGGGCCGCCGGTTAGTATGTTACTCCCAAAAATGATATAAATGTGTAAAATAAAGCCCATAAACATCCAAAACGGGTAATATAATAGCATGGAACAAACAGAAATTATAGATACATTGGAGACGTATCAAGCATCCCCAAGCTTAATTCCTGCTCGTCCTCGAGTAGGTAAATGATAAAAACAGAATTTTTGATGTGAAATGCTACCCAGCATATTTCTCAATGTAATTTTCTTTATTGTGGCAGGAATCTTTAGATCCAAATGATTCAAAATAAAAGTTCATATTGACATAAGAAAAAGTAATACTTCAAGCATACTAATCAAGGTAATCATGTCTTCTCGAAATAACATGGCTAAAGAAAGTTATCCCTACAAAATCATATAGTCTGGCTGTTGCTCTATCTTCATCACACAAAGTATTTAATCATGCACAACCCAGATGACAAACCAAGCAATTATTTCATACTTTAGTAATCTCAAACTTTTTCAACTTTCGCGCAATACATGAGCATGAGCCATGGACATAGAACTATATGTGGAATAGGATGGTGGTTGTGGAGAAGACAAAAAAGGAAAAGATAGTCTCACATCAACTGGGCGTATCAATAGGCTATGGAGATGCCCATTAATAGATATCAATGCGAGTGAGTAGGGATTGACATGCAATGGATGCACTAGAGCTATAAATGTATGAAAGCTCAACAAAAGAAACTAAGTGGGTGTGCATCCAACTCGCTTGCTCATGAAGACCTAGGGCATTTTGAGGAAGCCCATCATTGGAATATACAAGACAAGTTCTATAATGAAAAATTTCCACTAGTATATGAAAGTGACAACATAGGAGACACTCTATCATGAAGATCATGGTGCTACTTTGAAGCACAAGGGTGGTAAAAGGATAGTAGCATTGTCCCTTCTCTCTTTTTCTCTCATTTTTCTTTTCTTTTTTTTCTTTTTTTTCTTTGGCCTTTCTCTTTTTTTCTTTCTTTTTCTTTCTTTTCTTTTTTTATAAAGTCCGAAGTCTCATCCCGACTTGTGGGGGAATCATAGTCTTCATCATCCTTTCCTCACTGGGAGAATGCTCTAATAATCAAGATCACCACACTTTTATTTACTTACAACTCAAGATTACAACCCAATACTTAGAACAAGATGTGACTCTATATGAATGCCTCCGACGGTGTACCGGGATATGCAATGAATCAAGAGTGACATGTATGAAAATTATGAAGGTGGATTTGCCACAAATACGATGTCAACTACATGATCATGGAAAGAGCAATATGACAATGATGATGCGTGTCATAATAAATGAAACGGTGGAAAGTTGCATGGCAATATATCTCGGAATGGCTATGGAAATGCCATAATAGGCAGGTATGGTGGCTGTTTTTAGGAAGGTATATGGTGGGTGTATGGCACCGGTGAAAGTTGCGCGGTACAAGAGAGGCTAGCAATGGTGGAAGGGTGAGAGTGTGTATAATCCATGGACTCAACATTAGTCAAATGAACTCATATACTTATTGCAAAAATCTACAAGTCATCAAAAACAAAGTATTACACGCATGCTCCTAGGGGGATATATTGGTAGGAAAAGACCATCGCTCGTCCCCGACCGCCACTCATAAGGAAGAAAATCAATAAATAAAATTGTGCTCCAACTTCATCACAAAGTGGTTCACCATACGTGCATGCTACAGGAATCACAAACTTCAACACAAGCATTATTTAAATTCATAATCACCCAACTAGCATGAATTTAATATCACTACCTCCATATCTCAAAACAATTATCAAGTATCAAATTGATCATAGCATCCAATTCACTTTCTATGATAGTTTTTATTATACCCAACTTGGATGCCTACCGTTCTAGGACCAATTTTATAACCATAGCAAATACCATGCTGTTCTAAGAGACTCTCAAAATAATATAGGTGAAGCATGAGAGATCAACAATTTCTTCAAAATTAAGCACTAGAGCAAAAACTATCTAGCTCAAAAGATATAAGTGAAGCACTAGAGCAAAAACTATCTAGCTCAAAAGATATAAGTGAAGCACATAGAGTATTCTAATAAATTCCAATCAAGTGGGCTTCTTCCCAAAAGGTGTGTACAACAAGCATGATTGTGGAAAACTAAAAGCAAAAACTAATATCATACAAGAAGCTCCAAGCAAAAGACATATCATGTGGCGAATAAAAATATAGCTCCAAGTAAAGTTACCAATGACCGAAGACGAAAGAGGGGATGCCTTCCCGGGGCATCCCCAAGCTTAGGCTTTTGGCTATTCTTGAATATCTTGGGGTGCCATGGGCATCCCCAAGCTTAGGCTTTTGCCACTCCTTATTCCATAGTCCATCAAATCTTTACCCAAAACTTGAAAACTTCACAACACAAAACTCAACAGGAAATCTCATAAGCTCCGTTAGTGAAAGAAGGAAAACCAACACATAAGGTACTATAATGAACTCATTCTTTATTTATATTGGTGTTAAACCTACTGTATTCCAAGTTCTCTATGGTTCATACTACTTAATACTGGCCATAGATGCATCAAAATAAGCAAACAACACACGAAAAACAGAATCTGTCAAAAACAGAACAGACTCTAGCAATCTGTAACCCATGAATACATATGGAACTCTGAAAATCCTACGAAAATAGGAAGTCCTGGGAAATTCGTCTGTTGATCTAGAGAAAAACGAATCAACGCAAAATCACGTTTCTGGGATTTAACAAAACTAATGTCGTGCACGCAAAGTTTCTGTTTTTCAGCAAAATCAAATTAACTATCACCATAGGTTATCCTATAGGTTCTACTTGGCACAAACACTAATTAAAACATAAAAAAACATCTAAACAGAGGGTAGATGCAAAATTTATTACTAAACAGGAACAAAAACAAAAAACACAAATAAAATTGGGTTGCCACCCAACTAGCGCTATCGTTTAACGCCCCTAGCTAGGCATAAAAGCGAGGGTAGATTCAAGTAATGCCATCTTTGGCACTCAATTCCTTAATAGAACACTTATAATCTTTAGGGGTTTCTCCCTTTTTAGCAATGATTAAACCTGTCGGGGGGATGAATCCCGGACAGGCAACGGAACCCGGATCCTTTTCAAAAACAGTGGGGCCAGCATCGCCCCGCGAGCCGACATGCACTTGGCCGGGTCACTCGACCCGGCAGGGCCCGCAACCCGGCCAAATTCTCCGACACGGCAAGGCATGTCAACCCGGCCACAGCAACTGGCGCAAGACAACTCGACCCGGCGCAACCATGGCTTCCACAGCAAGCCAGCCCCACCCGTGGCATCCACGGCAACCCAGCTACGGGTCTGCTCCCGTCCCATCCAGGCCGTACGATGGGACAAGACCTAAACTACCGATGACCAAGACAACAGTTTTTCCACCCATGCCTATGGTCAGCCAGAGCATGGCAACAATGCCCCTGACTACCCGTTGACCAAGGCTGGCGTGCAATAGTGCTCCCGCCCTCACCACTAACGACAGCAAGCGGCGGCTTGATGGAGAGCACTGTACACGACTCGACTCGGCCATGCCCTGACGATCGACAAGACGGTGCACAGTCCCCCTAGGAACGCGGGGCCCGCGCCTAGGGGAACCCGGTGAACCACAAGCCCACAAGCGGGACCTAGCTCAGTGTCCCGGACACCGACAATACGGACCCACCGACTCGGCATATTACCATTGTAACCCTAGGTGGGTTGATCTATAAAACCCCCCAGGAACCCACGCCCACAGGGGCATGAGACACAAAGACGGAAAAGTGAGAAACAGAAGCACGAGTAAGCATAGGACTAGCCACCCAACAGTAGTACCGGAGAGAAGGAGCAGCCCAAGCCTTGGCCAGCTTCCTTCCTCCTCTACACAGCTCCAGGAGCAAAATTGTACTATCAATCATCCAACCAAACTCCGCAGGACTAGGGGTGTTATCTCTCCGTAGAGCCCCGAACCTGGGTATGGCCGGCATCCCGCGCCTACACATACCAACCTCGTCTCTGGAGCCCACCAGCGCCCTCGAGCCTCCTACTCTCTTTAGCCATCCCTTGGCATCTGCCGTGCGCCCAACACGACAGTTGGCGCCCACCGTGGGGCAGCTCGAGGAGCTGGCCGGAAGCATGCTTCAGACGGGGCCCTTCTCCTACACCGACAAGTCCGTCGCGCTGGCGGACGACGTCGTCAGCGCGCTCGCAACCTCCTTCGCCGCGCTCCACATCTCCGATGCGCTCGCGGCCGACGAGTACCCCATTGAGGTACTCAGCTACTCTGACTCTCCCCTTTCCCTCGGCGGTGGCATTGCTGTCGGGGGGATGGATGTCCATGTGGAGGTTTACGCCACGGGCGATGGCGCCTCTTCCTCGTCGAGCAAAATGAGGAAGGCCGCGGAGGCCAGGGCCACCATGGAACGGGCCGAGCCGTCCGACCCACTGCGCGCTGCGATGCAGAGCCTCCACATCCCCATCGGAAGTCGACGCCACCAACATCGTCGAAGCTCGAACCCACCTCGAGGATAGGCGCCAGCAGATGCTGGACCTGTCCGAGACGCTGGCCGCCACCAGGCGCCGCCTGGAGGCCGCTCAGATGGAGCATGACGCCGCCCACGGAGTTACGCCTGCCACGGCCGAGCCAAGCCGGGTCGCCGACGCGCGCGCCCGGGGAGGAGCGATTGGTCGAGCCTTCGGCGCCGTTCGGACCATCTACGAAATCCCAGTGAAGAACATGCGCGTTGCGGAGGCAGCCGCGGTCGGCATCGACCAACTCGCGAGCGAGGAGCTCAAGGAGCGCATCGGGCGGATGCGTGAGCTCCTCCACACCGCCAACACCCAGCATGATCGCCTCAACCAGCTCACCAAGCCGGCAGGATCCGGCTCCGCCCGTCTTGGCGGACCCGGCGAACTTCTGCACACGGCTTCCTCGCCACCCGGCGAGGGGCACTCCGGCCAAGCCCGGACTCGACGCAACCCGGCCGCCACCGCCACCAATGCTCTGGGCAACGAGCCCGCCCCAGAGACCCAGCACGGACCCGGCCAGCCTGGCCGGCGTCCGGCTCCAACCGACCCGCCCCTCGGGGCCTGGCCGCCAGTCGACTCGGCCCGCGCGCCACCGCCTCGATCAGTTCGCTCGCTCCCTGGAGGTGGAGGAGAGCGGCGCTATTGTGCCGGCGTGCTTCGGCCCACGCATCCGGGAGGAGCCCTTTCTGAAAGGGTTCATGCTCCCCCGCGACACCCCCAAGTACAGTGGGACCATGAAGCCAGAAGACTGGCTCACCGACTACACCACGGCCATTGGCATCACCAGTGCCAATCGTCGTCTAGCCGTGCGCTACGCACCGCTCATGCTCCAGGGGTCGGCCCGCACGTGGTTGAACAGTCTGCGGATGGGCAGCATCAACGCATGCATCGATTTCGAGGAGGCCTTTGTCCGCAACTTCACGAGGACATACAAGCGACCCGGTCGCCCTAGCCAGCTCGCCATGTGCGTGTAGGGGCCGACGGAGATAGGTCGTGAGTACCTCGCACGCTGGACCGAGCTCCAAAACAGCTGCGAGGGCATTCATGAAGTCTAGGCGATCCAATACTTCGTCAGCGGGTGCCGAGACGGCACCCTCCTCAAGCACAAGCTCTTACGCTCCGAGCCGGCCACCATGTCCGCGCCCATGGTGATGGTGGACAAGTACGCCAACGCCGACTCCGCCTTGAAGATCCAGGTAGCGCTGGACGAAGCCGGCAAAGCAAAGCCGATTCCACCTTCGAAGCCGGCCGGCGAAAGCAGCCGGCAGCAGCATCACCAGAACAACAAGCGCAAGGCCGACCAACCGGCACAGCGTTACGACAACCATCTCGTCGCGGCCGCCGAGCCCATGGCAGACCCGGTGGCGAAGCGCCGGCAGACCGGCAAGATGGCATGACAACCCTCCATGAGTTTCGAAGAGATGCTCGACGATCCATGCAAGCACCACAGCGGCGCAAGACCCTCCACGCACACGCTTCAACAGTGCGCCATCACCAAACACATCATGGGAGATGTTCCGCCTCCTCCGGCTCCGGCTCCAGCTCCAGGCGCAGGGCCTCCACCACCGCCTCCACCACCTCCTCCGGCTAGTGGCGCGATGCGGAATGATGCCTACCCTGACCAGAACGCGGCCTACATCATCTTCACCAACCTCGGCGACGACAAACACAGCGAGCGCCTTCTTCGGCAGGAGGTGAACACCATCGTCCCAGCCAAGCTGGATTTCATGCACTGGTCGGATCGCCCGATCACCTGGACCCGTGAGGATCATCCGGCGGTCATGCCGAGTCCGGGTGGATACGCCCTCGTCCTCAACCCCACCATCGTCGCACGGTGCACATGCAAGTTCTCTCGAGTCCTCATCGACGGCGGCAGCAGCATCAACATCCTCTACCGCGACACGATGACCAAACTCGGCCTAAAGGCCGAGGACCTGGAGCCAACCCGGACAGTCTTCCACGGCATCGTGCCCGGCCTTTCCTGCTCGCCCATTGGCCGTGTTCGGCTCAATGTCCTATTCGGTGATAGCAGCCACTTCCGACACGAACCAATCCGGTTCGAGGTGGTGGACGTGTTTAGCGCGAATCATGCATTGCTGGGCCAGCCTGCACTCGCAAAGTTCATGGTGGTTCCCCACTACGCGTACCTGAACATGAAGATTTCGGGTCCCAAGGGCCTCATTACCATCACCGGCAACAACCGCAAGTCTCTGGAGTGCGCCCGAGATGGCGCCAAGCTGGCCGAGTCGCTGGTCATTGCCGAGGAGCGGGGCCAGCTCGACCGGATCATCGCCCTGGAAGGCGAGGCCTCCGATGCGTCGATCCCGACCTCGGACCCGGCCGACGAGGCTTCCTTCAAACCCTCCAAGGAGACCAAGAAAGTGAAGCTCAACCCTGAAGACCTAAGCTGCAGCAAGTACGTTGTCATTGGCTCCCGCCTCGATAGCAAATAGGAAGGCGAGCTCGCGACTTCCTCCGTGAGAATCGGGATATCTTTGCATGGACCCCCAAGGACATGCTGGGTATCCCGAGGAAGTACGCCGAGCACAAACTTCACGTCCGCAAGGACGCCAAGACTGTCCGTCAACCGCTCCAATGATTTTCTGAAGAGAAAAGAAGAACCATTGGTGAAGAGGTCGCTAAGCTTTTGGCGGACGGCTTCATAATGGAGGTGTTTCACCCCAAGTAGCTGGCCAATCCAGTCCTTGTCCTGAAGAAGAACAAAATCTAGCGCATGTGTATCGACTACACCTGTCTCAACAAGGCCTATCCCAATGATCCGTTCACTCTCGCGCGGATCGACCAAGTCATCGACTCGACCACTGGGTGCGAACTCCTGTCCTTCCTGGACGCTTACTCAGGCTACCACCAGATCAAGCTGGACCCGGCCGATGGCATGACGACATCCTTCATCACGCCCTTGGGGCGTACTGTTACATTACCATGTCATTCGGATTGAAGAACGCCGGCGCCACCTTCCAACGTTGCATGCAGAAATGCATGCTGCCGCAACTTGGCCGCAACATCCACATGTACGTGGACGACATTGTGGTGAAGAACAAGCAGCACCTCACGCTCCTCGACGATTTGAAGGAAACATTCGCCAACCTCCGTGAATACAAGGTCAAGCTCAACCCGGAAAAGTGTGTTTTCGGCGTCCCGACCGAAAAGCTACTCGGCTTCCTCGTCTCGGAACGCGGCATTGAGGCGAACCCGGAGAAGATCAAGGCCATTGAGCGCATGCGCGGGCCGACTCAGCTGCGCGACGTCCAGAAGTTCACCGGGTGCTTGGCCTCGGTCAGCCGGTTCCTAAGCCGGCTGGGCGAGAGGGCGCTCCCCCTGTACCAGCTGATGAAGAAGACAAGCCTGTTCGAGTGGAACGGCAAGGCAGACAAGGCCTTCCAAGATCTCAAGCGCATGCTCTCCACCACACCAGTCCTGGCTGCGCCAACCGACAAGGAGCCGTTGTTGCTCTACATAGCCGCAACCTCGCGGGCGGTCAACACGGTGCTGGTGGTCGAGCGACTAGAGAAGGGCAAGATCCAAGCCGTCCAACGACCAGTCTACTACCTGAGCGAGGTGCTCTCCATTTCCAAGCAGAACTACCCGCATTACCAGAGGATGTGTTACGGCGTATACCTCACCGCCAAGAAGTTGAAGCAGTACTTCCAAGAGCACGTCGTCACCATCGTTGATGACCCACAAGTATAGGGGATCTATCGTAGTCCTCGCGATAAGTAAGAGTGTCGAACCCAACGAGGAGCAGAAGGAAATGATAAGCGGTTTTCAGCAAGGTATTCACTGCAAGTACTGAAATAAGTGGTAACAGATAGTTTTGGGAGCACACTCCAGCGGGGTTGTGGCTAACAATCCCCGCGATGGTGATCATCGCTACCCCGACCCTGCAGTTCCTCCACCATCCCCGGCTATTTCCAACGGTGAGACCCGTGGAGAAACCTCGACATCCACAAGGCACGCGCGTTTGGATGTAAACGAGGTAGACTAAGTCACCCGAGTGCCAAGTCTCAGTGTATCCTCGGTTTGTAACCGAGTGACCTTGTGAATTAACGCAGCCTGTTGTTGTGCCCCTGTTTTAAATAGTAGCCTTGCAGGAATATGTCAGCACACAGTTGCATATTGTTTCGAGCACAGCTACCAAGACCAACCCCGACAATCCCACAGTGATACGTCACTTTAGTGAGGTATGTATCTGTGGCTTTGACCTCGACCCTTGGAGCTAAGCTGGCAAATTTATTACCTTACACCACGATAAAAATGACCCAGCTTCAGTGCTATAAAAAGGCCACCCCGTGATCTTACCAAGCACCCCACCCCTTGTGCACCACCCTCACAACCTTTTCTTGCCATGCCGAGCCCTGGTATATATCTGAGAACCCCAGATGCAACCCCAGGTAGGTTTGTCAAAATATTGTGGGACTTTACCTGCAGTACCATGCGTTCTACCCAGCCACCCCAGTACGAGCTGTTCAAATCGAGAATCACCCCTTCCACCTTGGAATATTGGGCAGCAGTACGCATCCCTCCCATAGACCCCAACCAAGATCCAACGGAGGTTTCCTTCGTGGGGAAATCTATGCCAACCCCACACCTGGCCATAGAAGCTGCTGCGAAGGAAGCGATTGCTCGTCTTCGATCCGCAGTTCCCTATGCCGGCGAACGAGGATATTATTATTTCCCGAGCCATGCAGCACCTGGAGGAGTAACATCTTTTCCCGGTGGGCAGATTCAGAGAGACCCGATGCTAGCCAACCTTATCCAGTATATCATCGCTCAAGAGCGCCTGAACCAGCGAGTAATGGATTATCTCTAGAGTCTCGCTGATTTGAATCCTCAAATTGCCATAGGCAGACCACTGAGGCCCGACCCGGAGACACAAATACATCGACTGGTCAATCCACTACCTCCGATAGAAGAGGAGTGTATCCCATTACCAGCGACATTTTCTCGAGAACCCGTCCAGTTACCTTTCTCATTTTAGACGTCACTGCGGTATTTGTTATTGCAGCGTTTATTATTGCTTATGCATGGTGCCTCGAATTTGTGCGACGACTTGAGTATTTAGTTCCTACTAATATGATTATTTTTTTGTGATAAAACATTGTAATCGCGAAAAATCCTGGAGGGAGATTTATTTTCCCTGAGGTGCTGCATCGTTTATCCTCTCACTATATGGATTGTTTTATTCACACAGCACCACGGCAGCAGACTCACAACCGCTCGGACACATACACTGCTTGCAAAAAAACCGTAACCGTGGGATAGTTGTTTTTCACAACGGCTCTTAGCAAATCTCGAGGACAAGATTTTTTATTTAGGGGGGTAGTGTTGTGACACCCCAAAATTTTAACCTTGTTCTGTTAATTACAATTTTGTCAGGAAATTAAAAAATTTATTTTCTGGGCTCCCTTTTGATTTTTGGACCATTTTCTCTCTCTTGATTATTATGGAGTTTTCCCCAAAAAGAAAACTTTTCAAATATGTTAATGGACTTGTTTAACCTCTCAAGAAAAATGTTTCTCTTATTAGTACAACTAATTACATAACTAATTTGCTTGATCTTTATTTTCTCGAAAAATGGTTTTCCAAGATTATATGGCCATATTTGAACTACAACCATTTGATAAATTCACTTAAAATTCCAACCAAAATTTGGAGATGTCATGTGATGTTTCTAAATCACTTTTATGCAAAAATATCTTTTATTCATGAAATATTTTGAGCTCTACACCCAATTTTCTTCTCTTGTCCAGTGGGCAATTTTGCACTGCAGCTCATTTAAATATTTATTTCTAGCTTCCACCAAAATTATGGGATGTTAGTAGCAGCATATGATTCCACTTTATGAAAAAACCCAGTGATGACCTGTGAAATTTTTTGAGTGAATCAACCTCATCTTCATTCTGGTCCAACATGATGGTTTGTACAGCAACTACTTCTTAAGTTGATCCTTTACCCATGAGCTTTCTCCTACTTGTAGTCCTCCATACTAAACCCCTAAGACCAGGAGCATGCACCCATTGGATCATTTTTGGTTCTTGAAATGATGCCATTCACCTCCTGTCCAGAATTGGAGTTCTGCAAAACTTGCACTAGCAAGTTTGTGCTTTTCACAAACTAACCTCACCACCCTCTCTTCCATCCAAAGAGACACTGATCTGGAGAATTTGGCCACTCCAAGAAATGCCTAGGTGCCTGTGGCATTTTGACAAACACCCTGAGTGCATAGCCAGATTTGGCATGATTTCAAGTCTACATTGTGAACTTGGTCTCCTGACCAAACCACCTTGTCCCTTGATCTTCCCTCTATCACTAATCTAGTTCTGTTGCTTGCCAACCTCAATCGAGACCCCTGGCATGCCCCGGCATTTCGTCGAACACGTCCCGGGCATGCTCTGGGCGCGAGCAGAGCACGCGTATTGCACGTGCCGCGCCCGAGCCGACACGTCGCGCCCCTGGTTCTTACCCGCTCTGTAGCACCACGCCACACGCTCCCCTTCTCCCCGCAACGCGCCAAGCCCGCCCTGGCAGCCTACAGCACCGCTATCAGAGCTCTTGGCAGCCCGCCGGCGTCCGCAGCGCATCTCGGCCAGGTCGGTGCCGCCCAAGCCGCCAGCGCTTGCCACCTGCCTCCTGGAGCAGTGCGAGCTTATCCGCAAGCATGTCCCCTAGCGCTCGTCGCCGCCACGTCGCCCAAGCTACAGGAAGGCGGTCCGCCGTTGTTCTTATCCGGCCGCCGCAAACCGACCTCGTCGCGCTATATAAAGAGGCCCCCGAACTCATTCGAGCACGCAGGCAACCTTAGGCCACCCCCATGGCACCCCGTCAGCCCGCAATCGTCAGAGGGAAACCGTCTTCCCCGACTCTGGCCGGTTCGGCCGCCGCCATGTCTCAGTCCGATTCGTCGCGAGCCGAGCCCCTCCAGTCCAACCAGTACCACCAACCTTCTCCTCTCACCCTTGCGGAGCCGTCCAGCACCTCAAACACGATCGATTGCCACCGGAGTTCAAACCCCCCAGCACTCCCGAAGCCATCGGCCGCCGCGGAGCTCACCGCCGATGACTCACTCCATCCCCGCCAACAAGTAGACCACCGAAAGGACCGCCTTGATCTTGCGGATCCATCCCTGTCCTTGGATCCCCGTGGGATGCCTCCGTTCGCCGGCGGCGATCGCCGGAGCTTCGTCTCTGTTCGGTCGAAGGAAGACAGCGCGCGCGTGGACTGGTCAAACCTGACCAGTGGGCCAGGCAGGCTCACCGTCAGTGACCCAGTGCACGGTCCACACGGGATAAGTGAAGGCGTATTCCCAGAGTACGTCTTCGACGTGTATTTGTCCGAAGCGTTTTCTTTTTCTATTTTATTTTTTTAAAACAGATTTTGACCACAACTTTGACTGGCTATAACTTTTTAATTATAACTCTAAATGAATTGATTCTTTTTCCTACCTCTCTCAAATTTAACCTAGTTTATATTAAGATTTATTTGAAAAAATTTCAAACAACTTTTTGTGCTGTTTTTGAATTTGTGTGTTAATTCAAATTTATTTAAAATAGGACTTTGGAGAGAGAGAAGAAAACTTTCAAAAGTTTTGGAGTGCACCCTGCCTTTCCACACCTTGAAGGCAAGCATTCTGAACCCCGGCATAATATTTTTGGTGGTTTCGTTGACACGTTTATAACACCACCTCATTTTGGAGAACTTGTTATTTCATGTGATATGATCATATGCATGAATGCATATTAGTGATTTCCATGCTGTTGGAAATGAACACACTTGTGATGATAATCATCCTCATGTGCCTTGCATGCATGCCGGAAGGAATACGGGAAAACCTCTGCCTTGGGTAGGAATGAGTTTGTCGCCAGTCTCCGTCGGGACGGTTATGTCCGGCATGGCATAGTGAGGTATAGTGAGCGGTGATTCTGTTGGTTAAAATATTTTCATTATACATGTCATGCAGGGAAATTTATAAACCTCCTGAGTCGACTGTAGATCGATTCCAGTAACCCCCATACTTGTTTCATACTACCACTCGTCTCTACGACAAGTAGAGTACGGTTTAGTAATTTGTCAACCCCTTTCTAGCACACACCGTACACAGGGGCCGGGATGAGGGTACCACGGCCATGGATTAAAGCCATTCATCCGGTCAGGGGGCATGGGTGTTTTCGGTTGTAGCCGAGGGGGTAGCTTCCCCAGTTTTGCGCGCGGTATAAATTTTGTGATCCCATGCTAATCGAGGTTGTAGCTTCCACACTTAGAGTTTTGCTTAACAAGTATTGTGGGTGATTCCAGACACCGGTGAGTTAAGCTGGTGTGTGCAAGTCAGGTGCGTTTTCATTTAAAAGACCGTAGACGGAATTATTCCCGATGGACTAAAGGAATCCGTTACTCGTGGGTAAAGAGTACACCCTCTGCAGAGATTAAACCTATTCGAATAGCCGTGTCCATGGTTAAGGACTACTGTCTGGGATGGGTCAAGTGTCGGTCTTAGTGTCGGTCTTCGGAGGAGAAAACTGTTAATCCGGAACATGGATTGTGACTTGTGACTTATGATGATTATGATTATTATTTTTATTACGGACTAACCCCTTTGTATCATTTGAAATATTGACTATCCCTGGGATGGTTTTACCTCCGGGATATTCACTATGATTGCTTCTTTTAAAGCCCTTTATGTGGTGTCGCTGAGACGCCCGACTGTGGCATTTCTTTTAAAGCCCTTTATGTGGTGTCGCTGAGACGCCCGACTGTGGCATTTCGTTTAAAGCCCTTTATGTGGTGTCGCTGAGATGCCCGACTGTGGCATTTCTTTTAAATCCCTTTATGTGGTGTCGCTGAGACG
>NC_041387.1:584605117-584612188 GCF_002162155.2 Triticum dicoccoides
TGTGGCATTTCTTTTAAGCCCTTTATGTGGTGTCGCTGAGACACCCGACTGTGGCATTTCTTTTAAAGCCCTTTATGTGGTGTCGCTGAGACGCCCGACTATGGCATTTCTTTTGAAGCCCTTTATGTGGTGTCGCTAAGACGCCCGACTGTGGCATGCTTGTTATTTATTTCATAATTTTTAATATTACTATATTATTGCATATTCATAAATAACATGCTTGCGTGCATAAGGAGTTTTATTATCTTTTGTGACTGACGTCATGAGCATAAAATATTTTCAACACATCGTTGTTATATTATACCCGTATTCAGAATGTTTGCGAGTACATTCAAAGTACTCACTGGCTTGTCCCTGGCTATTGTCTTGGCCAGATTTCTTGCACGGAGAGGAGCGACCGTGATGACAGCCCCAGAACCTAAGCATCGGCGATAGCAGCCTCGCGAAGATAGGAGTTAACCTGGTCAGCTGTTCCTGTGGGAAATGGAGTCCCACACACACTGATGATTCACAACCCGCTTCCACCGTCAACCACTAGAAACCATTTGTTGTGCTCACAGGCCAGAATGGTCTTGTACTACATATGTTGTATTTTTTTGGAATTTCTGTATCAAGTTGGTGCCTTGTCAGCTAACAGTTATCCTGGGGCTGGTGAGCACAACGGCCATTTTCTGGAATTTAATACCCGGAAAACCGGTCGCGACAACCTCCCTTCTTAGGGACACAATGGACAGGACTTACCCACTGACTATCAGCAATGGGATAAATTATACCTGCCTCCAGAAGCTTGAGTATTTCTTTTCTTACCACTTCTTTCATTTTAGGTTTCAGACATCGTTGAGGATCACGAACTGGTTTGGCATCCGCTTCCAAATTTATTTTATGTTGACATAGAGTGGGAGTGATGCCCTTAAGATCATCCAGAGTATATCCAATAGCAGCACGGTGCTTCTTCAGAGTTTTCAATAATCTTTCTTCTTCATGCTCTGAAAGGTTAGCGCTAATAATGACAGGATATATTTTCTTTTCATCCGAATAAGCATATTTAAGATTATCAGGCAACGATTTAAGCTCAAACATGGGATCACCCTTGGGTGGAGGACGATCCCCTAGGATTTCAACAGGCAAATTGTGTTGCGGAATAGGTTCCTGTTTAAAGAATACATCATCTATTTCTCTTCTTTCATTCATGAACATATCATTTTCATGGTCTAGCAAATATTGTTCTAAAGGATCACTAGGAGGTACAGCAATAGAAGCAAGACCAATAATTTCATCCTTACTAGGCAATTCTTCCTCACGATGTTTTTTACTAAATTTAGAGAAATTAAACTCATGAACCATATCATCCAAGCCAATAGTAACAACATTCTTTTTGCAGTCTATCGTAGCAATAACAGTATTCAAGAAGGGTCTACCAAATATAATGGGACAAAGCTATCTTGTGGAGAACCAAGAACAAGAAAATCAGCGGGATATTTGGTTTTCCCACACAAGACTTCAACATCTCTAACAATTCCCACTGGTGAAATAGTATCTCTATTGGCAAGTTTAATTGTAACATCAATTTCTTCTAACTCAGCAGGTGCAATATCATGCATAATTTCTCTGTATAAGTCAATGGGTATTACACTAGCACTAGCACCCATATCACATAAGCCATGATAAGAATGATCTCCTATTTTAACTGAAATAATAGGCATGCCTACCATAGGTCTATGTTTATCTGTATCACAAGGTTTAGCAATTCTAGCAGTTTCACCCTGGAATTGAATAACATGCCCATCAATATTATCAGACAAGAGATCTTTAACAATGGCAATATTGGGTTCTACTTTGACTTGCTCAGGAGGTGTATAAGTTCTAATATTGCTTTTACGAACAACAGTTGAAGCTTTAGCATGATCCTTCATTCTAACAGGGAAAGGTGGTTTCTCAACATAAGAGGTGGGAACAATAGGATCATTATAAGTGACAGTCTTTTCTTCAACTTTAATAGGTGTAGCTACTTTTACTTCTATGGGAGGATGGTATTTAAACCACTTCTCCTTGGGGAGATCAACATAAGTAGCAAAGGATTCACAGAAAGAAGCTACTATCTCAGAGTCAAGTCCATATTTAGTGCTAAACTTACGGAAAATATCGGTATCCATAAAAGATTTAACACAATCAAACTTAGGTGTCATACCTGACTCCTTACCTTCGTCGAGGTCCCAATCTTCAGAGTTGCGTTTAATTCTATCCAATAAATTCCATCTGAATTCAATAGTCTTCATCATAAAAGAGCCAGCACAGGAAGTATCAAGCATGGTGCGATTGTTATCAGAAAGCCGAGCATAAAAACTATGCATAATCACTTCTCTTGCGAGCTCATGATTGGGGCATGAATATAACATTGATTTAAGCCTCTCCCAACCTTGAGCGATGCTTTCTCCTTCGTGAGGCAAAAAATTATATATATAATTGCGATCACGATGAACAAGATGCATAGGGTAATACTTTTGATGAAATTCCAATTTCAATCTTTTATAGTTCCATGATCTCATATCATCACATTGCCTATACCATGTTAATGCATCTCCCTTAAAAGATAAAGGGAAGGCCTTCTTCTTAACAACATCATCGGGTATACCTATAGCTTAAATAGTCCACAAACATCATCCACATAGCATAGATGTTCATCAAGATGCTTTGTTCCATCTCCTTCTAAAGTGTTAGCTAGCAGTTTTTCCATCAAACTCGAAGGAATCTCCAAAGGAGTTTCATTTTCAATAGGTTCAGTAGGTTGAGTAGGTTGAGGAGCAACTCTTTGCTCTACTGGACGGTGTGAAGATACCCCAAACAAGCCCCTCAGACAATTACTTTCCATAGTAACAAGTGACAGAAAATTTCAGCACACTATATAAATTTTTCCTTACCAAATTCCACCTACCAAAGGCGCTTCACTCCCCGGCAACGGCGCCAGAAAAGAGTCTTGATGACCCACAAGTATAGGGGATCTATCGTAGTCCTTTCGATAAGTAAGAGTGTCGAACCCAACGAGGAGCAGAAGGAAATGATAAGCGGTTTTCAGCAAGGTATTCTCTACAAGTACTGAAATAAGTGGTAACAGATAGTTTTGTGATAAGATAAATTGTAAAGAGCAACAAGTAACAAAAGTAAATAAAGTGAAGCAAGGTGGCCCAATCCTTTTTGTAGCAAAGGACAGGCCTGGACAAACTCTTATAATAAGAAAAGCGCTCCCGAGGACACATGGGAATATCGTCAAGATGGTTTTGATCACTCTCATATGATTTGCGTTCGGTACTTTGATAATTTGATATGTGGGTGGACCGGTTCTTGGGTGCTGTTCTTACTTGAACAAGCATCCCACTTAGGATAACCTCTACTGCAAGCATCCTCAACTACAACAAAAGTATTAAGGTAAACCTAACCATAGCATGAAACATATGGATCCAAATCAGCCCCTTACGAAGCAATGCATAAACTAGGGTTTAAGCTTCTGTCACTCTAGCAACCCATCATCTACTTATTACATCCCAATGCCTTCCTCTAGGCCCAAATAATGGTGAAGTGTTATGTAGTCGACGTTCACATAACACCACTAGAGGTTAGACAACATAAGTCTTATCAAAATATCGAACGGAAACCAAATTCACATGACTACTAATAGCAAGACTTCTCCCTTGTCCTTAGGAACAAACGTAACTACTCACAAAGCATATTCATGTTCATAATCAGAGGGGTAATAATGTGCATAAAGGATCTGAACATATGATCTTCCACCAAATAAACCAACTAGCATCAACTACAAGGAGTAATCAACACTACTAGCAACCTACTAGCACAAATCCCGGACTTGGAGACAAGAATTGGATACAAGAGATGAACTAGGGTTTGGAGATGAGATGGTGCTGGTGAAGATGTTGATGGAGATTGCCCCCTCCCGATGAGAGGAGGGTTGGTGATGACGATGGTGATGATTTCCCCCTCCCGGAGGGAAGTGTCCCCGACAGAACAGCTCTGCCGGAGCCCTAGATTGGTTCCGCCAAGGTTCTGCCTCGTGGTGGCGGAGTCTCCTCCCGAAAGGTTGCCTTCTATTTTTTTCTCATCGAAAGACTTCATATAGGAGAAGACGGGCGTCGGAGAGCCACCAGGGGGCCCACGAGGTAGGGGGGCGCGCCCAGGGGGGGCGCGCCCCCACCCTCGTGAGCAGGGTGTGGGCCCCCTGG
Source organism: Triticum dicoccoides (assembly GCF_002162155.2). Classification (NCBI taxonomy): domain Eukaryota; kingdom Viridiplantae; phylum Streptophyta; class Magnoliopsida; order Poales; family Poaceae; genus Triticum; species Triticum dicoccoides. The sequence goes on from NC_041387.1 coordinate 584,609,350, forward strand.
CCTTCATCTTTGGCGACAATTTTTATTTATTTCTTTTAAGATATTCCATGGAGTTTCAGGACTTTTGGAGTTGCGCAGAATAGGCCTCCAATATTTGCTCCTTTTCCAGCCCAAAATTCCAGCTGCCGGCATTCTCCCTCTTCATAAGTATTTTGACATAACGTGAAATAACAGCCCATAATGCAGTAAATATCAATATAAAAGCATGATGCAAAATGGACGTATCAGTTGTCAGCACGGCGCCTATCGGAGAAATCATCGGGTGCCACGACGCCTCCGGCCAAGTCACCATTGGGCGATCTAGTTAGCCAGCCTCACCATCCTCTACGAGCCCCGCACCACAATCAAGTCTCAAGCCCTAGCCGATTTCCTCGTCGACTGGACCGAGACCCGGTACCTGCCGCCGCCTCCCGACTCGACGTACTGGCGCATGCACTTTGACGGGTCCAAGAGGTGACTCGGCTTAGGGGCCGGCATCGTACTGTCATCTCCGAAGGGCGACCGGCTCCGCTACGTGCTCCAGATCCACTTCGCCGCCTCCAACAACGTCGACGAGTATGAAACCCTTGTGCACGGCCTCCGGCTTGCCAAGGAACTTGGCATCCGGCGCATCCTGTGCTACGGCTACTCGGACCTGGTGGTGCAGCACTGCTCCGGTGAATGGGACGCCCGCGACTCCAACATGGCAAGCTACCGCTTCCTCGTCCATAAGCTATTCGGATCCTTTGAGGGCTGCGAATTCCTCCACGTCCCGCGCATGGAGAACGAAGCAGCCAACATGCTCGCCAAGATCGCCTCTTCACGACAAGCCATCCCGTTCGGCGTCTCCCTCGAGCACCTGCGTAAGCTGTCCGTCAAGCCATTGCCAGACTCCGAGTCCATTCATGTTCCAGACGACCTGGCTGCACCCCAAGTCAGCTCGGGGACTGCTGAACCCGGCCCAGGGGCTGCTCAGCTCGACCCGGCCACCATCATCCCAGACCCGGTCGTCGCCATCCCCAACCCAGGGGCTGCTCAACCCGGCTCAGGGGCTGCCGACCCGGAACCCACCCTGGTGGCCGTCTTCGCAGTGGTTGCAGCTCCATCTTGGGCTCTCCCGATATCGGAGTTTCTGGAAAACGGGGTTCTCCCCATGGACGAGGCCGAGGCTCGGCAAATTCAGTGCCGGGCATCCGCCTACAGCATCATCAACAACGAGCTCGTCAAACGCAGCTCTACCGGCGTCTTCCGACGCTGCGTCGAGAAGGATGGGCGGCATCGACATCCTCCTCGACATTCACCAGGGCAAGTGCGGGCATCACGCTGCATCACGATCCTTGGTGTCCAAGGCGTTCCACCATGGTTTCGATTGGCCCACGGCCCTCAAAGACGCCGAGTCGCTCGTTCTCAAATGTGAAGGGCGCCAATGCTTCAGCAAATGCAGCCACCAGCGGGCGTCAGCGCTCCGCACCATACCGATCGCCTGGCCCTTCGCGGTCTGGGGACTCGACATGGTGGGACCAGTCAAAACTGCTCGAGGCGGCATGACGCACTTACTGGTGGCAGTGGACAAATTTACCAAGTGGATCGAGGCAAGACCTATCAAGAAATTGGACGGGCCAACAGCCGTCCGGTTCATCACCGACAACGGCACCAACTTCACCAAGGGCGCGCTCGAGCAATACTGCTCCGTCTCCGCCATCCGCCTCAACCTGGCCTCCGTGGCACATCCGCAGTCCAACGGGCAGGTCGAGTGGGCCAACGGACTCATCCTGTCCGGCATCAAGCCGTGACTCATCGAGCCACTTATCCGCTCACCCGGCAGCTGGCTTGACGAGTTGCTAGCGGTACTTTGGAGTCTGCGCACAACGCTGAATCGGTCGACCGGGTTCACCTCGTTCTTCCTCGTCTATGGATCCGAAACTGTCATCCCGACCGACATCTAGTTCGACTCGCTGCGTGTCACGATGTACACCAAAGCTGAAGCAAGAGAGGCACGCAAAGATGGCGTCGACCTGCTGGAAGAAGCGCGCCTTCTGGCACTTAGCTGTTTGGCTATCTACCAGCAAGGCCTAAGGCACTACCACAGCAAGAAGATCAAGCCTCTCGCATTCCGCGAAGGCAACCTCGTCCTCCGACTCGTCCAAGAGCAGGCAGGCCAACACAAGCTATCCTCTCCATGGGAGGGCCCGTTCATCGTGAGCAGAGCCTTGCGTGACTGCAACGCCTACTACCTCATCGACGCGCGCAAGTCAAAGAAGCGCAAGAAGCACACAGCCAGCGAAGAAACGACCCTGCCGTGGAACGTGGAGCTCCTCCACCCGTTTTACAGTTAGCCGCACGAGTGTATGTATTGTCGCCTTTTGTAAACGCATGAAACTACCGGGTCCCCGAACGAAACTTGGGGGCTACCTTTTGCCGACAAATTTATTGTGTCCATATTTATCTGCATCACTTTACCACTGAACCCGGCCACCGGCTCGACTAGCTCGACCCGGGGGCTCGGGGGCAGGCTGGCTCGGTCGCCACCCCGCCGCATTACTTGGTGATTCCTGAAAATGTTGGGACGCCACGGCCCCGCACTTCACCCTAAAACCGCAGATCCAGCTCTGGCTGTCGGCGGGCAAGCACAACGGGCCAAAGCTCCTTTACAATTCATACACTAAGTCAAAGGCCGCCGGGTCGACCAACCCGACCCATCACTCCTCAAAAAAGTAGCCGCACGACCGGCTGCTCGCCAACCGGCCAAGCCGGATTGCCGCTAGCCGGCCCAGTGGGTGTTTCGCTCTCGCTCAACGCTTCTAAGGATCCAAGTCCTGCACGCGCCTCTCGAAGAATCGAACCCCTTGTCATGGACCGG
>NC_041387.1:584612411-584690268 GCF_002162155.2 Triticum dicoccoides
GGGGGGGGTTGAGAAAGGAAAAGCGCATGAAATTGGTTCGAAAAAATGGAAGGCAAAGAGCAAAAAAGCAGTCACGACATTCACACACAAATATTTAAAACAAAGGCCCACGGCCCGAGTTCATTACACCCTAAAACAACCCCCAGTGGGTGGGTGGACCTGCTACTTAACAGATTCTGCGTAAAGTATCTCAGGCATCTCCAGCACCGCATCGCGACGTCGACGGCCCTCCTCTGGCGGCTTCCGGGTCCGGCATGACACCGGTGTCCTCCTCAGCATCCGCGTCGCCGTAGACGCCCGTCTCCTCCGAGCTCCCCTCTGGGTCATGGAGAAGCAAGCCATAGTCGTCGCCATCCACGACCCTGCCATCTTCCGTCCGCTCCGGATGGAACTCGTCGTGGAAGGCGAACTAGGCGATGTAGCTGGCCCGGGAGGAAATCCGGCCGGCTTGCTCCTGCAGCAACTGCTCCGAACCAGCACGTTGGCCCATCAGTGCGTCCAGCTGAAGATCCGGATGCCAAGACAGCGCGAACCGAAGCGCCATCTCGGCACCGACACGGGCGGCGAAAACACGCCACTCGCCGAGACGGTCCGGGCCCATCTCCAAACAACGCGCCAAGCGCGAGAAGCTGCGCAGATGGACGGAGTCCAGCCACAGGTCCGCCGTCATCGCGGTTCCAGCCTGGGACAACCTCTCCATCTGTGTCCCCAGGACCCGTAGGCGGGCCTCTGAAGCGGCAATGATCTCCAGAAAGGTCCAGGCCACCCGTGGATCCGTCCCAGACCCGACAACGCTGGTCGGGTCGCACTGGTAGCGGACGGCTTCCTTCGCCAGCCGCTGCGTCTCCGGGAAGGCCCCTGCCGCAAAAGGAAGAAGCCAGATTACAAGAACTATAAGGACGAAAAGCCGGGTCCTGACCCGCCAAATTACAACAAGCACCACTTACTGGAGAAGGACTCTTCCAGGTGCTGCGCCTCGAGCAACGTACCATGCCGCTCCCGCTCCATGACACGGTCGCGCTCCCCGAGTGCCTTCTCCAGATCGGCCGCCTTAGCAAGGGCCGCCTTCAGCTCGGCGTCCTTGTCTTCGGCCACCTTCTCAGCCGCCTCCCGGCGATGAGTCTCGCCCTGACGAGCCTCCTCGGCCGCAGCGGCCTGCTCCCGTAGGCGATCCACCTCGGCCTGGAGCCGGACCTTGTCGTCGGCCAGCTGGCCGAGCTGCAGGTCCGCCTCGGCCAGGGCCTACTGCGTCTCCATCACCTTGGCGGCCTTCGTCTTCAGAAGCTCCACCTCGGCCTCGAGGCGGCTCTTGTGACCCGCCAGCTACTCATGCAGCCGGTTGGCATCGTTAAGAGACCGCCGGGCCGCGGCCGCCTCCGCCCTCGCCTGCGCCGCCTCAACACCAAGACGACCAGTGTCGGCAACAAGCCGGTCATAATGGTGACCAGCCCGGCGCAGCCGGGTCCGCCAAGATAGCACCTCGGCTACAAAGAAAAAGAATTCAGCAAAAGAAAAAAAGACAAGACTTAAGATTTTGCCCAACTGTTACACAGTTGGCCCAAATCTCGGGAGCTACACCCAGTGGGTGCGCTAGCGTGCCCCCACTAGAAAAGAGCATGAATGTACCTGCGGCGACGCGAAGTTCCTCCTCCTTGGCAGCAAGTTGCTCCTTGAGCTCCCGAAGCTTGCCCAGGAGCCGGTTGAAGGCGGCAACCCGAAAGGCGTCAAGATGCTGAAAAGGACAGAAGTCAGAACAAGGCCCGATGATCTAAAGATTCGACCCAACTAATATGTAGTTGGCCCGAACCTCGGGGGCTACACCCAGTGGGTGCGCTGGTGCACCTCCACAATGAAGAAATTACAAGGAAACAAAACAAGAAGGACTTACCAGAACTATGTGCTCCAGGTCGCGCGTCCGCTCCATCTCGGCCTGGGTGAACGCCTCAAGCCGCTCCGTTCGGCCTCGCAGGCGGCGGCTGATGGCATCCAGCGCCGCCTCCTCCTGGGTCTGAGGCCCGAAGACGGCCGCGCCCTCGCTCCGCGCGGGCTGTGGCACGGCAGCTCAGCGCCCGCCCTGCTGGGGCACCAGGGCATGCACCCCGCTGGCCGCGTGCAGCGCGGCCAGCACCTCCTTTGACGCCCCTCCCGGTGCCGACGACGACCCGGACGCCAGGACGCCCTGCGTCGTCACCTCAGGCACCGCCGCCCGCGGTGCCACCTCCATAACCGGTGGCGCCTCCGGCACCACCGCCTCCACCACCATCATCCCCCGCGCACCCGACCACGTTGCCTCACGGCGGAGTGTCGCACCCCACCTCCATGACCCCCCGGACGAGGATCACCACCTCAGCCCGGCCGCCACGGCCGCGCTCCCTCACCGACGGCGGCTCAAAAACCGTCGCCGCCACCACCTTGCCATCCGGCATCTCGCGCTAGGCCGGCTCCATGCCGGATAGCGCCCATGCCGCCGCCGCGTCGGTCCAAGCCTGGACCGACGCCGCCTCCAGCTCCGCCTCGGCCCGGTTCTTGTCCCGCCAGGCTAAGGTCTCGGCGTCGTCCTGGTCCAGGACGAGGTCTGAGTCGCCCCGTCCCTCCTCCCCGGCCAGGCCGGCAAGGTCGGACCGGCTCCTGCGGAACGCGGCCCCTTCGGCGGCCGCAGCCTCCGCCGCCGCCCTCGCTAGCGCGATGGGCGACCTGAAGAAGAAGGTAGAATAAGCAAAAAGAGACAAGACTAGCTCAAGAAATCTAGGCCCAAGAAGGAAATTAAGCTTATACCATTAAGACCGGGACCAGGGTCGGCCTCCCGCATTTCTTCTTGGCTGGCCTCCCAGGCTCGGCCGGGTCCGCCGCGCGCTTCGATCTGCGGGGCCACGGCGCGATGCTATCCTTTCCATGCGTGCGGCTCGGTGCCGCCCCATGAGAGGACCTGGCTCCGGCCGCGTCACCACCTCCCCCATCCAACGCTGCTACACCAACAACCGTCGTCAGCATCGCCTTCACCGCGACATGATCAACAATTCAAGACAAAATAAAGAAGGAAACATGCAAGACTTACCGGCTCGGCGCCCAGCGCCGACGTCGGACTCGGCCGCCTCCTTGCCGCCTCAGGCCGCGGGCTCCTCTGGTGCCACCGGCGCCACCTGCGACAGAGCCCGGGCGTAAGAGTGCCGGATTGCGTTCAAGAGAATCTCCTGCGTCGCGTTGGGACGAACAAGAAGATGCGTGGCGGAAAAATAAGAAAACCAGATGCTCACCTGCGGCACCGGGTTCGACTGGCTATACGGTGCCTTGCCAAATCGCCAATCCTCTCCAAGGTTGGCCTTGGAGATGTCATTGACACCGCGCGCGACCTGCTCCGCAGACAGCCGCGTCGACCCCATTCAATTGGGGTCCTGCAGGCCCATCATCTCGCCGATGAGGCAGGAGCGCCTCTGAAGTGGAAGGAGCCGGCGGGTGATGAACGCGGCGAGGAGATCCGTGCCGGTGAGCCCCTCATGCGTCCTTATCATCGTCACCCGCTCGCAGAGGTTGACGATCTCCTGCGATGGGCACCAGAGCGAGTAGCCCCAGTTCGTCTTCGCCCGTGGCGGCGCGATAACGAAGGGCGGAAAGTTGACATGGTCCGCGCCATGGTTGCATATGTAGAAGAAGGAATTCTGCCACTTCTTGGCAAAATCTTCGAGCGGGATCTTGGGGAAATCTTCCCCCGACCGCTTGGAGATGACGGCGGCGCCACAGTCGGCGAACTCCCCGGCCGACGGGCCCTACTGCTTCAAGGAGAAGAAGCGCGCCTAGAGGTCAATCGTCGGCTCAACCCCCAGGTACCCCTCGCACAGGGTCACGAAGCCGAAGAGCTGAACAATGGTGCCGGTGCCAAGATGGTGTGGTTGAAGCCTGAAGAACTCCAAGAAGGCGCGGAAGAAGGTGCTCACCAGCAGCCCAAACCCGCGCTCAAAATGAGTGAGGAAGACGACGCGCTCCTGCCCCTCGGGCCGGGGCCTTTGCTCGCCACACGGCAGGCGGACGCTGTCGTCCGTCTCCCGCGGCAAGCGCCACGAAGCTCGAAGCTGTGTGATGTCCTCGGGGGTGACGTTGGAGCCCATCCAGGAGCCCAACGACAGCGCCATGGATAGAAGAGGGAAGAACAAGACGAGCGATGGAGGAAGCTCTGCTCAGGGATGCGGGCACAGCTGTGCGTCGGTGGCAAAGAGCAGAGCACGAGCAGGGGGACAGGAGGGCGGGAGCGAGAATGGTGTCCGCCATCCTTTGCCCCCCTCAATTTATAAGCTCCGGTTCAAACATGGGGAAGTGGGATCGTCTGCACGCGCCCGTCCCACTACCCCGCAATAAGTGCGCATGTACGCGCGCACTAATTGCCTAGGGAAGTCCAACCGGCCCCTAGACGCCACAATAAATCCGCGCGCGTGGCCCAAGGGCGCGTGGCGGCGGGCCCCCAGCCCGTCGCCCGGTCCTGTCACGCGCGTGGCCTGTCTTGTCCCTCCAACTTCCGGGCGCCACGTGGCGCCTGCGCGAAGCCCAAGGGATCGCCTCAAGATTCGATGGACTCCTCGTTTCCCGCCACGGCCGGGATGCCGAGATCCGGTTTCTGAGAAAACTGGCAGACAGCGAGTGTTGCCGGACCCGGTGCTCGCAGAATCCACCTTGCTCAAGGGGGAAACTGCGAAGGCCCACTCATTAGAAGACGATGGACCTTCACAGCTTCGGGGACTACTGTCGGGGGGATGAACCCCGGGCAGGCAACGTAACCCGGATCCTTTTCAAAAACAGCGGGGCCCGCATTGCCCCGCGAGCCGGCACGCGCCTGGGCGGGTCGCTCGACCCGGCAGGGCCCGCAACCCGGCCAAACTCTCCAACACGGCAAGGTATGTCAACCCGGCCACAACAACTGGCGCAAGACAACTCGACCCAGCGCAACCAAGGCTTCCACAGCAAGCCAGCCCCACCCGTGGCGTCCACGGCAACCCAGCCACGGGTCGGCTCCCGTCCCATCCAGGCCGTACGATGGGACGAGACCTAAACTATCGATGACCAAGACAATAGTGTTTCCACCCATGCCTCTGGTCAGCCGGAGCATAGCAACAGTGCCCCTCATCTTCCCGCTGACCAAGGCTGGCATGGCAACAGTGCTCCCGCCCTCACCCCTGACGACAGCAAGCGGTGGCCTGATGGAGAGCACTGTACACGAGTCGACTCGGCCACGCCCTGACGATCGACAAGACGGCACACAGTCCCCCTAGGAATGCGGGGCCCGTGCCTAGGGGAACACGGCGAACCACAAGCCCGCAAGCGAGACCCAGCTCGGTGTCCTGGACACCGACAATACAGACCCACCGACTCGGCATATTACCATTGTAACCCTGGGTGGGTTGATCTATAAAACCTCCCAGGAACCCACGCCCACAGGGGCATGAGACACAGAGACGGGAAAATGAGAAACAGAAGCACGAGTAAGCATAGGACTAGCCACCCAACAGCAGTACCGGAGAGAATGAGCAGCCCAAGCCTTGGCCGGCTTCCTTCCTCCTCCACACAGCTCCCGGAGCAACATTGTACTATCAATCATCCAACCAAACTCGGCAGGACTAGGGGTGTTATCTCTCCGGAGAGCCCAGAACCTGGGTATGTCCGGCGTCCCGCGCCCGCGCATGCTAACCTCGCCTCTGGATCCCACTAGCGCCCTCGAGCCTCCTCCTCTCTTTAGCCATCCCTTGGCATCTGCCGTGCGCCCACCACGACAAAACCCTTAGGCAGGAATTCAAGAAATTCATTTGTAGCAAAAGGTTCCTTAATGATAGCGAGACAATTGGGATGAACACTTATTGATTTGAGATCCGCATTTCCCTTACTAGAAGATTCACCCTTATTTTTAGGAACATAGATAAATTGGGCAGTTTTTGTAGGAGGATTTGGAGTGTTTTTCACGGAAGAAAACGCTGACCCTAGGTTGGTAATGATATCCTCCAGTTTACCGATTCTCGCATAATCTAGATCTATTCTTTCGTTGATTATAAGTTCTTTCTCTTTAAAAAAATCAAAGTAACTCCAACCCTAGATCCATATTGGGTAATATGATTATGAATCTTTTGATCCAAATTTTCAATCAACTCAATAGTGGCAACTTTCTTCTCAATAATTTCAAGTCTTTGCATCACATGTTCCAAAGTTAAAACAGTTCCATTAACCAAAAGAGGTGGTGGGCCAAATAAATCTAACATAGCATTATAAGCATCAAACGTATGGCTACTCAAGAAATCCCCTCTAGTAATGGTATCAAGAATACATCTATTCCAAGGAGTAATGCCCACATAAAAATAGTGAAGAAGAACGGAAGTAGAAAGCTTCCTAGTAGATTTATTTTGAGCATTGCAAATTCTATGCCAAGCATCTTTGAAATTTTCTCCCTCCCTTTGTTTAAAATTAAGAATTTCATGTACGGGAGTAATAACAAGGATAGGAGGACTAGCCATTATGACAAAGTAAACAATCTAACACACGAGCAAACAGAAAAAAGGCAAGCGAAAAAGTGAGAGGAGATAGGGAAAGAGAGGGCGAATAAAACGGCAAGGGTGAAGTGGGGGAGAGGAAAATGAGAGGCAAATGGCAAATAATGTAAATGCGAGGGAGATGAGTTTGTGATGGGTATTTGGTATGTCTTGACTTGAGTGAAGACCTCCCTGGCAACGGTGCCAGAAATCCTTCTTGCTACGTCTTGAGCTTGCGTTGGTTTTCCCTGAAGAGGAAAGGGTGATGCAGCAATAGTAACATAAGTATTTCCCTCAGTTTTTGAGAACCAAGGTATCAATCCAGTAGGAGGCTCATCAAAAGTCCCACGCACCTACACAGACAAACAAAGAACTTGCAACCAACGCAATAAAGGGGCCGTCAATCCCTTCACGGCCACTTGCGAAAGAGGGATCTAAGAGAGATAGTATGATAAGATAAATATATTTTTGGTATTTTATAATATAGATTGCAAAAGTAAAGATGCAAATAAAAGTTGATGGAAAACTTATATGATAAAAGATAGACCCGAGGGCCATAGGTTTCACTAGTGGCTTCTCTCAAGATAGCATAAGTATTATGGTGGGTGAACAAATTACTGTAGAGCAAATGATAGAAAAGAGAATAATTATGAGATTATCTAGGCATGATCATGTAGATAGGCATCACGTCCATGACAAGTAGACCGACTCCTGCCTGCATCTACTACTATTACTCCACACATCGACCGCTATCCATCATGCATCTAGAGTATTATGTTCATAAAGAACAGAGTAACGCATTAAGAAAGATGACATGATGTAGACAGATAAACTCATGCAATATGATATAAACCCCATCTTTTTATCCTCGATGGCAACAATACAATACGTGCCTTGCTGCCCTTATTGTCACTAGGAAAGGACACTGCAAGATTGAACCCAAAGCTAAGCACTTCTCCCATTGCAAGAAAGATCAATCGAGTAGGCCAAACCAAACTGATAATTCGAAGAGACTTGCAAAGATTACTCAATCATACATAAAAGAATTCAGAGGAGATTCAAATATTTCTCATAGATAAACTTGATCATAAACCCACAATTCATCGGATCTCGACAAACACACCGCAAAAAGTGTTACATCGAATAAATCTCCAAGAAGATCGAGGAGAACATGGTATTGAGATCCATAAAGAGAGAAGAAGGCATCTAGCTAATAACTATGGACCCGAAGGTCTGTGGTAAACTACTCACAACTCGTCAGAGGGGCTATGGTGTTGATGTAGAAGCCCTTCGTGGTCGATTCCCCCTCCGACGGTGCGCCGGCGAAGGCTCCAAGATGGGATCTCGCGGATACAGAAGGTTATGGTGGTGGAAATAGTTTTTCGTGGTCGCCCTTGATGTTCTCGGGGTACGTGGGTATATATAGGAGGAAAAAGTAGGTCGGTGGCCTCCCAAGGGGCCGACGAGATAGGGGGCGTGCCTCGTAGGGGTGGGCGCGCCCTCCACCGTCGTGGACGCCTCGGCTGCTTCTTGACTTGCACTCCAAGTCCTCTGGATCACGTTCGTTCCAAAAATCATGCTCCCGAAGGTTTCATTGCGTTTGGACTCTGTTTGATATTCCTTTTCCTCGAAACACTGAAATAGGCAAAAAAAACAGCAATATGGGCTGGGCCTCCGGTTAGTAGGTTAGTCCCAAAAATGATATAAATTTGTAAAATAAAGCCCATAAACATCCAAAACGGGTAATGTAATAGCATGGATCAATCAAAAATTATAGATACGTTGGAGACGTACCAGGGTCCTCGGACAGCCGGACTATATACTTTGGCTGGACTGTTGGGCTATGAAGATACAAGATTGAAGACTTCGTCCCATGTCCAGGTGGGACTCTCGTTTGCGTGGAAGGCAAGCTTGGCAATCTGGATATGTAGATCTCCTTCTCTGTAACCAACTCTGTGTAACCCTAGCCCCCTCCGGTGTCTATATAAACTAGAGGGTTTGGTCCGTAGGACGACGACAATCATAGTCATAGGCTAGCTCCTAGGGTTTAGCCTCTATGATCTCGTGGTAGATCAACTCTTTTAATACTCATATCATCAAGATCAATCAAGCTGGAAGTAGAGTATGACCTCCACCGACAGGGCCCGAACCTAGGTAAACATTATGCGCCCCGCCTCCTGTTACCATTAGCCTTAGATGCACAGTTCGGGACCCCCTACCCGAGATCCACTGGTTTTGACATCAACATTGGTGCTTTCATTGAGAGTTCCACTGTGTCGTCACGACAAGGCTTGATGGCTCCTTCAATCATCTGCAATGATGCGATCCAGGCTGAGGTTTTCGTCCCCGGATAGATCCTCGTATTCGGTGGCTTCGTACTATGGGCCAACTCGCTTGGCCACCTAGAGCAGATCGATAGCTACGCCCCTGGCCATCAGGTCATGTTTGGAAGCTTGAACTACACCGCCAACATCCGCGGAGACTTGATCTTTGACGGATTCGAGCCCATGTTAGGTGCGCCGAACAGTCATGACGAGCATGACTTAGGTCTGCCATCAGACGGTGTTCGGGAGATCACACCTGCAGCTGCCCCGGCCCTTAATCTGAAGCATATCGTGCCATCCAAGGATGGGTGGATGGACCGTGCCACGGAGGCCGCACACTCATTGGTGATAGAGCCGAACACAGACTTCGCCTCCGATGAGGCCTATGTCATCGGACCCTCGGACACACCTCCGACCATAGGCTCCGAATCACGTACATCCGTGCCTATCGAATCTGATTGGGCACCAATCATGGAGTTCACCTCCACGGATATCTTTCAGCACTCGCCCTTGGGTGACGTGCTAAATTCATTAAAGTATCTCACCCTGTCAGGAGAAATCCATTCCCCACCCACCACCCACTTAATATCCACTGTCGATGACTTAACCGACATTCCCCACCCACCACCCACTTAATATCCACTGTCGATGACTTAAACGACATTCTTGACTTCGACTCCGAAGACATCGACGGTATGGACGATGATGCAGGAGAAGAACAGGAGCCACCGCCCATAGGGCGCTGGACAGCCACCTCATCATATGATATATATATGGTGGACACGCCCAAAGAAGGCAATGGCGATGAGGCAATGGAGGATAATCCCCTTGAGAAGCAATCTAAGCACCGGCGTCATAGGCTCCGCTCTAAGCCCTGCCATAGCAAAAATAGTGATACCGGCACAAGAGATGATAGCAATCCGGATGGTGCCGAAGACGAAAACAATCCCGCCCAGCCAAGCCTCAAGCAAGCCTGACGGGAGGATGGGCAAGCTAGCCCTGAGAAACAGGCAACGGATGGAGACTTGGAGGATGACAATTACATGCCCCTCTTCGAAGACGAGGTGAGCCTCGGCGATGAAGAATTCATCGTGCCTGAGGATCCGGTCGAGCAGGAGCGCTTCATGCGCCGGCTTATAGCCACTGCAAAAAGCCTGAAGAAGAAGCAGCAGCAGCTTCAAGCTGATCAAGATCTGCTAAACTGGTAGATGGACCGAGGTCCTGGCAGCCGAGGAATACAGACTCAAGCGCCCAACCAAAAGTTACCCAAAGCGCAGATTGCTACCTCAACTCGAGGAGGAGGCATTAAAGCCCACACTACTAGCGCATGATGCGGCTGACCGGCCACCTCGTGGCCGAGACGAAGCGGCGTATCAGCCCAAAGTCCAGCCCGCACCTTGTCGCCAAACAAGCAAAAACACGAAGGCCCGGGGCTACAAGCAGGACCTACGAGACGTATTGGAAAACAAAGCAGGACAGTCAAGATCGATCTACGGATCACGGGGGCGCGCCCCAACGTGTGATGATGACCGTCATGCCCGATATACTAAAAACAAATCCGGCCGGGCCGAATACAATAGAACAAACTCATTTGAACCGTGTCATGATGTAGCCCGGCACAGAGGCACCGCACACCCCCTATGCTTCACTGACGAAGTAATGGATCATGATTTCCCAAAAGGGTTTAAACCCGTGAATATTGAATCATACGATGGTACAACAAACCCCACGGTATGGATTGAAGATTTCCTTCTCCACATTCACATGGTCCGCGGCGATGATCTACATGCCATCAAGTACCTCCCACTAAAACTCAAGGGACCAGCTCGGCATTGGCTGAATAGCCTGCCAGCAAACTCCATTGGTAGTTGGGAGAACGTGGAAGACGCATTCCTTGACAACTTCCAGGGCACTTATGTGCGACCACCGGATACTGATGACTTAAGTCACATAACCCAACAGCCCGGAGAGTCAGCCAGGAAATTCTGGACTCGGTTCCTAACTAAAAAAACAAATTGTCGACTGTCTGGATGCCGAAGCCCTAGCGGCCTTTAAGCATAATATCCATGACATGTGGCTTTCCCGACATCTTGACCAAGAAAAGCCGAAGTCCATGGCAACCCTCACGACACTCATGACCCGCTTTTGTGCGGGTGAGGACAGCTGGCTGGCTTGCAGCAATAGCACGTCAAGAAATCCTGGCAATTCAGATGCCAGAGACAACAACGGCAAGCCCCAACGCAACAGACACAAGCGTCGCAACAATGGCGACAACACCGAAGACACAATAGTCAATGCCGGATTCAGTGGCTCTAAATCCGGTCAGCGGAAAAAGCCATTCGAAAGAAACAACCCGGGCCCATCCAGTCTGGACTGCATACTCGATCGCTCGTGTCAAATTCAGGACACCCCCAGTAAACCAGCCAACCACACCAACACAGAATGTTGGGTGTTTAAACAGGCCGGCAAGTTGAATGCTGAAAACAAGGAAAAGGGGGCGCATAGTGAGGACGACGAGGAGCCCCGGCTGCCGAACACAGGAGGACAGAAGAAGTTTCCTCCCCAAGTGAAAATGGTAAATATGATATACGCCACCCATATTCCCAAGCGGGAGTGCAAGCGCGCACTAAGGGACGTCTAAGCGATGGAGCCAGTCACCCCAAAGTTCAATCCATGGTCTCCGATCACTTTCGATCACAGGGACCATCCTACCAGTATCAGTCATGACTGTTCGGCCGCATTGGTCCTCGACCCCATCATTGATGGATTCCACCTCACACAACTCCTTATGGATGGTGGCAGTTGCCTAAACCTGCTTTATCAAGATATAGTGCGCAAAATGGGCATCGATCCCTCAAGGATCAAACCCACCAAAACCACCTTTAAAGGTGTCATACCAGGTGTAGAGGCCTATTGTATGGGCTCAATCACACTGGAAATAGTCTTCGGATCTCCGGACAACTCCTGAAGCGAGGAGTTAATCTTCGATATCGTCCCATTCCGTAGTGGTTATCATGCACTACTAGGACGAACCACATTTGCTTGATTCAATGTGATACCACACTACGCATACCTCAAGCTCAAGATGCCAGGACCTCGCGGGGTTATAACAGTCAATGGAAACACAGAGGGCTCCCTCCGTATAGAAGAGCACACTGCGGCCGTTGCAATAGAAGTACGGAGCATCCTTCTTAGGGAGACCTCTAATTGGCAATAAAGCCTCCGGACACCGCTAAGCGAGTCCGGAGTACTCTGCAATAGGATCGTTTGGCACACCTTGAGCTCGCCTAGCAATTCAGCCCCCTCTAGTCCCAGTCAAGCAGAGAAATTCGTGCTGCTCGTACATAATTACGCACTTAAAATACCATGGGCATAGGCGGAGGCACAGCTATAATGTGGTCCACAATGGGGCTCAACCGCCCCAGGATCCGTATACCTTCATCATTTTCTTTCTTTCAGGACTCTATTCTCTGGAAGCTCTTTCCGATAGCCTGATTATCGGACCCATCATGGGAAGGAATCACCAAGGAGGCAAGAAGCTTTGACGTACAAGGGAATCCCCGGGTGGTCTTTGATAACGATCGCTATACCTGTTTTACATACCTGCACGCAGCTCGCTCTTGGTTAGGACATGTCAAATAGTCCTATTTTGCTTATCGCACTACTTGTATACATACGGCCTATTCTTATAACAAAGGAAAATAATGTACAATGTCAGCTTATTATTACATTTCTCTATCTCTTCCTTGACTGTTTATTTATTACAAATAGCTCCCGTACATTTTGGTACGATCAGCTCGCCAGGAGCTTCAGTGTACCCCATAACACGACAAGAAAAGTCCGAACACTTTCGACAGTACGGCACAATGAACTTATAGCATTATATGCATCAGCTCCGAATCATGTCTTGGGTCAATAGTTGGGTTTGCCCGGCTCCCATGTTTTGGCGCCTTACGTTCCGCTATATCGGCTAAGGTAGCACAGGGAGAACTACTACGATTGTGTCTCGGTTCTTTCGGACGAGCACCTCAGTAGAGAAAGCCGAAAACTGATTGTCATGATGCAGCAAGAGCTGGTCGCTATTCGAGAGGTCTCAAATTCTTAAAGATTTTTTCCGCTTTGGGCGAGGAATCGGCCTTGTTCGATTTTGGCGTGTATAGCGCCCCAAGTTCGGCTTTCCGAATACCAGGGGCTACGCCAAATTTAAAATTATAGACTTCTATGGCTAAGTGAGAGCGATAAAGCTGTATAGTCCGATTGCCTTGTTCGTTGCGCTAAACACCTCCTTAAAGGACCAAAAATTTGGATAAAGAGTGTTTAGATTTATCCCAAACACCCCAGTACTAGTTACATGGGGGCAGAAGCCGACGACTGGCTAACTCTCAGATTTTATAAACGGCCACGCAGAAGGTAATATTTTTAAATCAACAAGCATTTCATAGTGCACATGAACTTGTTTTCATATTGCAGGATCAAATGACTACATTCATTCAAATATTACATCCTTAGCACATTCCTCCGCCAGAAGGCGAGAACCCTTCAGGACACCGTCATAATACTTTTGAGGGTGGCGGTGCTCCTTGCCCTTCGGCGGCCCCTCTGTCACCAGCTTCTCGGCATCCATCTTTGCCCCGTGTACTTTCACACGGGCAAAGGCCCTGCGCGCACCTTCAATACAGACTGACTGCTTTAAGATTTCAAGCTGCGGGCAGGCATTCACAAGCCACTTTACCAGGCCGAAGTAGCTGCTGGGCAGGGGCTCAGCAGGCCAGATCAGGATTATGAGATCCTTCATGGCCAGTTCGGATGCCCTGTGAAGTTCGACCAGTTGCTTTAGCTGGTCGCTCAAGGGCATCGGGCGTTCGGCCGCAATATACTGGGACCAGAACAACTTCTCCGTCGAGCTCCCTTCCTCAGCTCGGTAGAACTCTGCGGCATCAGAGATGCTCCGCGGCAGATCTGCGAATGCTCTTGGAGAGCTCGAAATTCGGGTAAGTAAAAAGAAAGTCTCCTTCACATGCTTGCTTTGCATATTGAATGCCTTACCCGCCGCAATTGTCTTGGCCGCTTGAACCTCTTGGAGGGCCTTTTGGGCTTCAGCTTTGGCATCATGTGCGCTCTGGCGGGCCTTCGCAAGCTCAGACTCTTGTGTCTTAGAGTCACGCTCCAAGTCCTGGAGCTCTTGCTGGACCTCGTCAACCCGGGCCTCTTGTTTCTCGCGCCCGGTGCACTCCTTGGACGCTCTATCTTCGGCCTTCGACAATGCCTTCTTAAGGGTCGCCACTGCGGTTGTGGCCCCCATTAAAATTCATGATGCTTCTATTAGCATCAACAACTTTTCCTTTATATGACATACAGATAGGGTATTATGTACCTTTGTTTTCCTTGAGCTGCCTCTTCACGAGGTCGAGCTCTTCCTCGTTCCGCTCCAGGTCCCACTTCAGTCCGGAGACCCCCGCAGTACGAGCGGCAGCGGCCAGCAGCAACACCTGCTTATTCACATAGACATATTCTGATTAGACTCCAGTGGATGTTATTTCATCCTCTGTTCGGCCTTTCTTTCCGAACACCAAATACATCATCAGGGGCTACTGTCTATGATGTGATATTTTCTCATAATTTGTTTACTTACCTCAAAGCCTGTTAGGAGGCTGGCGCAGGCTTTGGTCCATCCGCTTTTGGCAGACCGAACCTTCTAGATCACCGCACTCATGATGGTGCGGTGCTCTTCGTCAATGGAAGCGCCGCAAAGCGCTTCCAGCAAGTTGTCCGATGCCTCTGGATGGATAGAGGTCGTCGGCACAAGAGGGTCGCCCCCCTTAGTAAGGGGCTGCCTACCTGAATCCCGAACCACTCGAGGTTCTGGTGCAGTATCCAGCTGGGGGCAGACTTGATGCGGCGCCCAACATCAGAATCCATGGGGCTCTTCCCCCCATGTACCCGGCATCTAGGATTTCCCCTTGGGGTGTCTCCAGAACTGTCTCCCCCTAGTCCGGTATCCTCTGAGACAATACCTCGGTGTCGTCCGCGGGGCGGGGGGTGGTTGCTGCTACCTCTTGAGCACTGCGTTGGATTTCCTCGAAGAGGAGAGGATGACGCAGCAAAGTAGCATAAGTATTTCCCTCAGTTTTTGAGAACCAAGGTATCAATCCAGTAGGAGACCACGCACAAGTCCCTCGTACCTACACAAAACGATAGCTACTCGCAACCAACGCAATTAGGGGTTGTTAATCCCTTCACGGTCACTTACGAGGGTGAGATCTGATAGAGATGATAAATAATATTTTTGGTATTTTTTATATAGATATGCAAAGTGAAAAGTAAAAGGCAAAGTAAAAACAAAGCAAATAATAAAATGATAGAGATTAATATGATGAGAATAGACCCGGGGGCCATAGGTTTCACTAGTGGCTTCTCTCAAGAGCATAAGTATTCTACGGTGGGTGAACAAATTACTGTTGAGCAATTGACAGAATTGAGCATAGTTATAAGTATATCTAGGTATGATCATGTATATAGGCATCACGTCTAAGACAAATAGTTCGAAACGATTCTGCATCTACTACTATTACTCCACTCATCGACCGCTATCTAGCATGCATCTAGAGTATTAAGTTAAAAACAGAGTAACGCCTTAAGCAAGATGACATGATGTAGAGGGATAAATTCATGCAATATGATAAAAAAACCCATCTTGTTATCCTCGATGGCAACAATACAATACGTGCCTTGCTGCCCCTGTTGTCACTGGGAAAGGACACCGCAAGATTGAACCCAAAGCTAAACACTTCTCCCATTGCAAGAACTACTAATCTAGTTGGCCAAACCAAACGGATCATTCAAAGAGACTTGCAAAGATAACACAATCATACATAAAAGAATTCAGAGAAGATTCAAATATTATTCATAGATAAGCTAGATCATAAACCCACAATTCATCGGTCTCAACAAACACACCGCAAAAAGAATACATCGAATAGATCTCCACAAGAGAGGGGGAGAACATTGTATTGAGATCCAAAAAGAGAGAAGAAGCCATCTAGCTACTAGCTATGGACCCGAAGGTCTGAAGTAAACTACTCGCACTTCATCGAAGAGGCTATGGTGTTGATGTATAAGCCCTCCATGGTAGATGCCCCCTCCGGCGGAGCTCCGGAACAGGCCCCAAGATGGGATCTCATGGATACAGAAAGTTGCAGCGGTGGAATTAGGTCTTTGGCTCCGTATCTGATCTGTCGGGGGTACGTAGGTATATATAGGAGGAAGGAGTACGTCGGTGGAACAATAGGGGGCCCACGAGGTAGGGGGCACGCCCTAGGGGGGGCGCCTCCCACCCTCGTGACCTCCTCGGTTACTTCGTGGAGTAGGGTCCAAGTCTCCTGGATCACGTTCGGTGAGAAAATCACGTTTCCGAAGGTTTCATTCCGTTTGGACTCCGTTTGATATTCCCTTTGTTCGAAACACTAAAATAGGCAAAAAAACAGTAATTCTGCGCTGGGCCTCCGGTTAATAGGTTAGTCCAAAAAATAATATAAAAGTGGATAATAAAGCCCAATATAGTCCAAAACAGTAGATAAAGTAGCATGGAGCAATCGAAAATTGTAGATACGTTGGAGACGTATCAGGCATCCCCAAGCTTAATTCTTGCTCGTCCTCGAGCAGGTAAATGATAAAAAAAGAATTTTTGATGGGGAGTGATACTTTGGCATAATTTCAATGTAAATCTTCTTAATTGTGGCATGAATATTCAGATCTGAAAGATTTGAGACAAAAGTTCATATTGACATAAAAGTAATAATACTTCAAGCATACTAATCAAAGCAATCATGTCTTCTCAAAATAACATAGCTAAAGAAAGTTATCCCTACAAAATCATATAGTCTGGCTGTTGCTCTATCTTCATCACACAAAATATTTAATCATGCACAACCCCGATGACAAGCCAAGCAATTGTTTCATACTTTAGTAATCTCAAACTCTTTCAACTTTCACGCAATACATGAGAGTGAGCCATGGACATAGCACTATAGGTGGAATAGAATGGTGGTTGTGGAGAAGACAAAAAGGAGAAGATAGTCTCACATCAACTAGGCGTATCAATGGGATATGGAGATGCCCATCAATAGATATCAATGTGAGTGAGTAGGAATTGCCATGCAACGGATGCACTAGAGCTATAAGTATATGAAAGCTCAACAAAAGAAACTAAGTGGGTATGCATCCAACTTGCTTGCTCACGAAGACCTAGGGCAATTTTGAGGAAGCCCATCATTGGAATATACAAGCCAAGTTCTATAATGAAAAATTCCCACTAGTATATGAAAGTGACAACATATGAGACTCTCTTATCATTAAGATCATGGTGCTACTTTGAAGCACAAGTGTGGAAAAAGGATAGTAGCATTATCCCTTCTCTCTTTTTCTCTCTCTTTTTTGTTTGGGCCTTCTCCTTTTTTATAGCCTCTTTTTTTTCGTCCAGATTCTCATCCCGACTTATGGAGGAATCATAATCTCCATCATCCTTTCCTCACTGGGACAATGCTCTAATAATGATGATCATCACACTTTTATTTTTCTTACAACTCAACAATTACAAGTCGATACTTAGAACAAAATATGACTCTATACGAATGCCTCCGGCGGTGTACCGAGATATGCAATGAATCAAGAGCGACATGTATGAAAATTATGAAGGTGGCCTTGCCACAAATACAATGTCAACTACATGTTCATGCAAAAAGCAATATGACAATGATGGAGCGTGTCATAATAAACGGAATGTTGGATAGTTGCATGGCAATATATCTCGGAATGGATATGGAAATGCCATAATAGGTAGGTATGGTGGCTGTTTTGAGGAAGGTATATGGTGGGTGTATGATACTGGCGAAAAGTGTGCGGTATTAGAGAGGCTAGCAAAGGCAGAAAGGTGAGAGTGCGTGTAATCCATGGACTCAACATTAATCAAAAGAACTCATGCACTTGTTGCAAAAATTTAGAAGTCATCAAAAACCAAAGCACTACGCGCATGCTCCTAGGGGTGTAGATTGGTAGGAAAAGACCATAGCTCGTCCCCGACCGCCACTCATAAGGAAGACAAACAATAAATAAAATTGTGCTCCAACTTCATCACAAAGCGGTTCACCATACGTGCATGCTACGGGAATCACAAACTTCAACACAAGCATTCTTCAAATTCATAATCACCCAACTAGCATTAATTTGATATTATCAACTCCATATCTGAAAACAATTATCAAGCATCAAACTTATCTTAGTATTCAACGCACTCAAAAGAAAGTTTCACATATCTTGAATACCAAGTATATTATCATTAAGCAAATTACCATGCTATTAGCGACTCTCAAAATAATCTAAGTGAAGCATGAGAGATCAATAGTTTCTTTAAAACAAATCCACCACCGTGCTCTAAAAGATCTAAGTGAAGCACTAGAGCAAAAATTATCACGCTCAAAAGATATAAGTGAAGCACTAGAGCAAAACTATCAAGCTCAAAAGATATAAGTGAAGCACATAGAGTATTCTAGCAAATTCCAAATCATGTATGGCTCTATCAAAAGGTGTGTACATCAAGGATGACTGTGGTAAACTAACAAGAAAAGATGCAAATAATACAAGACGCTCCAAGCAAAACACATATCATGTGGCGAATAAAAATATAGCTCCAAGTAAATTACCGATGGAAGTGGACGAAAGAGGGGATGCCTTCCGGGGCATCGCCAAGCTTTGACTTTTTGATGTCCTTGGATTATCTTGGGGGTGCCATGGGAATCCCCAAGCTTAGGCTCTTGCCACTCCTTGTTCCATAATCCATCAAAATAATTCACCCAAAACTTGAAAACTTCACAACACAAAACTCAATAGAAATCTCGTGAACTCCGTTAGAGAAAGAAAACAAAAGACTACTTCAAGGTACTGTAATGAACTCATTCTTTATTTATATTGGTGTTAAACCTACTGTATTCCAACTTCTCTATGGATTATAAACTATTTTACTAGCCATAGATTCATCAAAATAAGCAAACAACACACACAAAACAGAATTTGTCAAAAAACAGAACAGTCTGTAGAAATCTGTAACTAACGCAAACTTATGGAACTCTAAAAATTCTACCAAAATAGTAAGTCCTGGAAAATTTGTCTATTGAACAGAAGCGAAAAGAATAAACGCAAAAGCACATTCCTGTGATTTAAGAAAATTATATTCGTGTGTGCAAAGTTTCTGTTTTTCAGCAGAATCAAATCAACTATCATCGTAGGTTATCCTATAGGTTCTACTTGGCACAAAAACTAAATAAACATAAAACCACATCTAAACATAGGCTAGATGGATAATTTATTCCTAAACAGAAGCAAAAACGAAAATACAAAAAATAAAATTGGGTTGCCTCCCAACAAGCGCTATCGTTTAACGCCCCTAGCTAGGCATAAAAGCAAGGATAGATCTAGGTTTTGCCATCTTTCGTAGGCAATCCATTAGTGGATCTCATGATAGATTCATATGGTAATTTTATTTTCTTTCTAGGGAAGTTTTCCATGCCCTTCTTTAAGGGAAATTGGAATCTAATATTCCCTTCCTTCATATCAATAATTTCACCAATCGTTCTAAGGAAAGGTCTACCAAGAATAATGAGACATGAAGGATTGCAATCTATATCAAGAATGATAAAATCTACGGGCACATAATTCCTATTTGCAACAATAATAACATCATTAATTCTTCCCATAGGCTTTTTAATAGTGGAATCCGCAAGATGCAAGTTTAGAGAGCAATCATCAAAGTCACGAAAATCTAGCAAATCACATAAAGGTCTACCAAGAATAGTAGAGACACTAGCACCCAAATCACACAAAGCATGAAACTCATAATCTTTAATTTTAATTTTAATAGTAGGTTCCCACTCATCATAGAGTTTTCTAGGGATAGAAACTTTCAACTCAAGTTTTTCTTCATAAGATTGCATCAAGCATCAACAATGTGTTTGGTAAAGGCCTTATTTTGACTATAAGAATGAGGAGAATCTAGCACGGATTGCAACAAGGAAATACAACAAATCAAAGAGAAATTTTCATAATTAAATTCCTTGAGATCCAAAATAGTGGGTTTAGCAACATCTAGGTTTTTATTTCTTTCAATCCCACTTTCATCATCAAGATCTAGAAACTCCGAATTCTTAGAACGCCTTCTAGGTAAAGGAAGATCATATTCAGTTTCATCAAGATTCATATTGCAAAAAAAAGATTTAATAGGGGACACATCAATAACTTTTAGATCTTCATCTTCATTTTCATAGGAATTGGAAGAACACGCTTTAATAAAGGCATCTTTGGAAGCACACATCCTAGCGGTTCTTTCCTTGCACTCATCAATGGAAATTCTCATGGCTTTGAGGGACTCATTGATATCATGCTTAGGAGGAATAGATCTAAGCTTTAAAGAATCGATTTCAAGAGAAATTCTATCAACGTTCCTAGCCAAATCATCAACTTTAAGCAATTTCTCTTCAAGCAAAGCATTAAAATTCTTTTGTGAATTCATAAACTCTTTAATACTACTCTCAAATTCAGAGGGCATCTTATTAAAATTTCCATAAGAGTTGGTGTAGGAATTTCCATAATTATTAGACGGATTACTAGGATAAGGCCTAGGATTAAAATTCCCTCTATACACGTTGTTTCCAAAACTATTCCTACAAACAAAATTCAAAGCCATAGATTCATTATTATTCTCAATCAAAGTAGAAAAAGGCATATCATTGGGATCAAGAGAAGTATTTTTAGTAGCAAACATCTTCATAAGTTCATCCATCTTTTCACTCAAAACATTGATTTCTTCTATAGCATGCACTTTTTTACTAGAAGATCTTTCGGTGTGCCATTGAGAATAATTGGCCATAATATTATCAAGCAATTTTGTAGCATCCCCTAAAGTAATTTCCATAAACGTGCCTCCCGCGGCCGAATCTAAGAGATTTCTAGAAGCAAAGTTCAAACCGGCATAAAAATTTTGTATGATCATCCATAAATTCAAACCATGAGTAGGGCAATTGCGAAGCATCAATTTCATTCTTTCCCAAGATTGGGCGACATGCTCATGATCAAGTTGTTTAAAATTCATAATATCGTTCCTAAGAGTGATGATCTTAGCGGGAGGAAAATACTTAGATATAAAAGCATCTTTGCACTTGTTCCAAGAATCAATACTATTTTTAGGCAAAGATAAAAACCAAATTTTAGCACGATCTCTAAGTGAAAATGGAAATAACTTCAATTTGACAATATTGTTATCCGTATCTTTCTTCTTTTGCATATCACACAAATCAACAAAATTATTTAGATGAGTAGCGGCATCTTCAGTAGGAAGGCCGGCGAATTGATCTTTCATAACAAGATTCAGCAAAGCGGTATTGATTTCACAAGACTCATCATTATTAAGAGGAGCAATCGGAGTACTAAGCAAATCATTATTATTGGTATTCGACAAGTCACACAATTTGATATTATCTTGCACCATGGCAACAAGTAATCCAACACACAAGCAAACAAAAAGGCAAAGGGAAAAAGGAAAACGGGAAGGAGAGAAGGAGATTGGGAAAGAGAGGGCGAATAAAACGGCAAGGGTGAAGTGGGGGAGAGGAAAACAAGAGGAAAATAATGTAATGCAAGAGATAGGGATTGTGATGGGTACTTGGTATGGTTGACTTGCTTGTGTGAGCCTCCCTGGCAACGGCGCCAGAAATTCTTCTTGCTACCTCTTGAGCACTGCGTTAGATTTCCCCGAAGAGGAGAGGATGATGCAGCAAAGTAGCGTAAGTATTTCCCTCAATTTTTGAGAACCAAGGTATCAATCTAGTAGGAGACCACACACAAGTCCCTCATACCTATACAAAACGATAGCTACTCGTAACCAATGCGATTAGCGGTTGTCAATCCCTTCACGGTCACTTACGAGGGTGAGATATGATAGAGATGATAAATAATATTTTTGATATTTTTGATATAGAGATGCAAAGTGAAAAGTAAAAGGCAAAGTAAAAACAAAGCAAATAATAAAGTGATAGAGATTGATATGATGAGAATAGACCTGGGGGCCATAGGTTTCACTAGTGGCTTCTCTCAAGAGGATAAGTATTCTACGGTGGGTGAACAAATTACTGTTGAGCAATTGACAGAATTGAGCATAGTTATGAGTATATCTAGGTATGATCATGTATATAGGCATCACGTCCGTGACAAGTAGATCGAAACGATTCTGCATCTACTACTATTACTCCACTCATCGACCGCTATCCAGCATGCATCTAGAGTATTAAGTTAAAAACAGAGTAACGCCTTAAGCAAGATGACATGATGTAGAGGGATAAATTCATGCAATATGATAAAAACCCCATCTTGTTATCCTCGATGGAAACAATACAATACGTGCCTTGCTGCCCCTGCTGTCACTGGGAAAGTACACCGCAAGATTGAACCCAAAGCTAAACACTTCTCCCATTGCAAGAACTACCAATCTAGTTGGCCAAACCAAACGGATAATTCGAAGAGACATGCAAAGATAACTCAATCATACATAAAAGAATTTAGAGAAGATTCAAATATTATTCATAGATAAGCTGGATCATAAACCCACAATTCATCGTCTCAACAAACACACCGCAAAAAGAAGATTGCATCGAATAGATCTCCACAAGAGAGGGGGAGAACATTGTACTGAGATCCAAAAAGGGAGAAGAAGCCATCTAGCTACTAGCTATCGACCCAAAGGTCTGAAGTAAACTACTCACACATCATCGGAGAGGCTATGGTGTTGATGTAGAAGCCCTCAGTGGTAGATGCCCCCTCTGGTGGAGCTCCGGAATAGGACCCAAGATGGGATCTCATGGATACAGAAAGTTGCGGTGGTGGAATTAGGTTTTTGGCTCCATATCTGACCTGCCGGGGGTACGTAGGCATATATAGGAGGAAGGAGTATGTCGATGGAGCAACAGGGGGCCCATGAGGTAGGGGGCACACCCTAGGGGGGGGCGCCCCCACCCTCGTGACCTCCTCGGTTACTTCGTGGAGTAGGGTCCAAGTCTCCTGGATCACGTTCGGTGAGAAAATCACGTGTCCGAATGTTTCATTCTGTTTGGACTCTGTTTGATATTCCGTTTCTTCGAAACACTGAAATAGGCAAAAAACAACAATTCTGGGCTGGGCCTCCGGTGAATAGGTTAGTCCCCAAAATAATATAAAAGTGGAAAATAAAACCCAATATAGTCCAAAACAATAGATAAAGTAGCATGGAGCAATCAAAAATTATAGATACGTTGGAGACGTATCAGTGGCCGTCGGGAGTGAATCACTGTTCATCGCCGACTGGCTCAAAGACCCATCCGAGGAGGATACATCGATGTGGGCTTTGGATGAACTGCACAATCATATTTGACATGATAAGAAGCAATAACGCAAAACATATCGGAAGTACTATAGTGTCCGGATACTTACGACTTCGCAGGGGCTTGTCCCTGGGTAACCACTCCTCGTCGCTATAGGTGGCTGTTGTGGAGTGGTCCGGAGGGAGGGTCTTTCCCTTCTTGGACCTTTCGGCCTCCCCAGACGGGGCGACCTTCCTTTTCTTCTCCCCCCCTCCCAGTTGGGGGGAGGGCTTTCCTCTTCCTCCTCCTCGTTTTCATTGGAGGAGCACGCCTCGGTGTCTTCGGACAATGATTCTGACACAACCTTGCGCCGGAGACCTTTCCTGGTCCCCGCATCCTTCTTCTTGGCCTTTTTTCTAGCACCTCATAGGGCGTGGGAAACAACATCTCTGTTCGGAGAGTCGTTGCTGTATCTTCAGGTAGTGGAGTTGGACAGTCGATCCGCTCCGCTGTCACCACCTAGTCCTGTTAAATGGGCGCGGAGGCTTAGATTACTCCCGCGAATATACTGGGGAAAGGAACATCATGTAAAATATAAAGAGCTTACCGGATTGGCGGGGCGCTTTGCGCTGAGTCCGCAATCCTCGGTAACGGGAGGAGGTACCTCGGCGGCCTTGAACAGCACCTTCCTGAAGTCTTTGTGCGTTGTATCGAAGAGCTCTCGCAGCGTCTGGTGTTCCGCCGGGTCGAACTCCCACATCTTGAATGCCCGTCTTTGACACGGAAGGATCTGGCGGAAGAGCATGACCTGGACCACGTTGACAAGCTTGATTTTCTTCCTTATCATATTTTTGACACAGGTCTGTAGTCCAGTAAGCTCCATCGGTGAACCCCAGGCTAAGCCCTTCTCTTTCCAGGAGGTGAGCCGCATGGGGATGCCGGATCGAAATTCGGGGGCCGCCGCCCAGCTGGCGTCGCGCGGCTCCGTGATATAGAACCACCCTGATTGCCACCCCTTCACGGTCTCCACATAGGAGCCTTTGAGCCAGGTAACGTTGGGCATCTTGCCCACCATGGCGCCTCCGCACTCCGCTTGCTGGCAGACCACCACCTTCGGCTTCACGTTGAAGGTCTTTAGCCACAGGCTGAAGTGGGGCTTGATGCGGAGGAAGGCCTCGCACACGACGATAAACGCTGAGATGTTGAGGATGAAATCGGGGGCCAGATCATGGAAGTCTAGCCCATAGTAAAACATGAGCCCACGGACAAATGGGTGGAGGGGTAATCCCAGTCCACGGACAAAGTGAGCAAGGAATACAACCCTCTTGTGGGGTTTCGGAGTAGGGATGATCTGCCCTGGGTCTGGGAAATGGTGCGCGATGTTTGCGGCTAGGTATCCGGCTTCGCGGAGCTTCATAATGTCCTCCTCCGTAACGGAGGAGACCATCCACTTGCCTCCCACTCCGGACATGTTTGGAATGGCTTTACGGAGAAGGTGAGAGCTTGGGCACTGGAGCTCGAGCGTGCGAGAATGGATGGGCAGGGGAAGAAGAAGGCGTGGGTGAAAAAGAGGAATCATTATCCCTTTATAAAGGCGGTAGAAACTATGCGCCTCCCCACTTGCCCCGTAAAATCGCCGCAATTGATGGCGCAGTTGGGTTACCCACACCCGTATTGATGAGAATCTCGTGATAAGGGGACATGATCTCTGCTTCGACAAGACGTGCCAAGGAAACCGCCTCGCAATATGTGCAGCAGCTGGTTGAGAAAAACGGTTCGAATAATGACCGGGCCGTGGTGATGTCACGCTGTGAAAAGTTGTCAGTAGATTAGATTTGTGGAATATTGTACTCTCTACGGTGGTATGTGGAATTTGTTTTGCAGAGCCGGACACGATCCTTGTGTTCAAAATCTTCTATGGAGTATTCGGAGAAGGAACCTCCTTGCAATGCCGAAGACAATTTGCGTGCCGGACTCATCGTCATTGAAGCCTGGTTCAGGGGCTACTGAGGGAGTGCTTGATTAAGGGATCCTTGGACAGCCGGACTATATGCTTTGGCCGGACTGTCGGACTATGAAGATACAAGATTGAAGACTTCGTCCCATGTTCAGATGGGACTCTCCTTTGTGTGGAAGGCAAGCTTGGCAATCCGGATATGTAGATCTCCTTCTCTATAACCGACTCTGTCTAACCCTAGCCCCCTCCGATGTCTATATAAACCGGAGTGTTTAGTCCGTAGGACGATGGCAATCATAATCATAGGCTGGCTCCTAGAGTTTAGCCTCTACGATCTCGTGGTAGATCAACTCTTGTAATACTCATATCATCAAGATCAATCAAGATGGAAGTAGGGTATTATCTCCATCGAGAGGGCCCGAACCTGGGTAAACATTGTGTCCCCCGCCTCCTGTTACCATTAGCCTTAGACGGATAGTTTGGGACCCCCTACCCGAGATCCGCCGGTTTTGACACCGACACCCGCTGCCACGGGAGGGTAGGACAAAAGATGTCATCAAGTTCTTTTCCATAAGCACGTATGACTATTTATGGAATGCAGGCCTGCATTATATTTATGAAGTGGAGCTAGTTCTGTGTCGCCTTAGGTTATGACTGTTATATGATGAATATCATCCAACATAATCACCGATCCAATGCCTACGAGTTTCCCACATATTGTTCTTGCTAAGTTACTATTTCTATTGCTACTGTTATAACTGCTACAAAACTGTTGGTGTTGTTACCGTTACCACTGCTTAGTTACTACTACTATCAAGCTGTCGTATTACTGTGCTACTGATCACTTTGATATTGATACTTAATCTCCAGGTGTGGTTGATTGACAACTCAACTGCTAATACTCACAAATATTCTTTGGCTCCCCATGTGTCAAATCTATAAATTTGGGTTGAATACTCTACCCTCGAAAACCATTGCAATCCCCTATACTTGTGGGTTATCACATACGTGCCTCTAGTCCACAAGTTGAGCAATACCAACATTCATAAGAAATGCATGGTATGATTTCGTACTATTATTGTTCCACTAGTCCATCTTAAATAAACTACACTTCTTACTATGTTACTATGTTGTTCTTTAGCAAAACCTCCCAAGAGTTGCTGTGCCTGCAACGATGGATGTGCAAGGTCACATGACAATTGTTTGCCATTAGAAGACCAATTTAAAAGGAACCTACTCAACTGTAGACCCACGATATGGACACCTCGAAATTGATGAATGACGGCAAATATTAAATGAGTGAAGAACGGGAATTTGAGATTGGTGGATCTCTGTGCTCCACCATGGAGATGCAAGGGTTTAATTATTATTCTCAATTTATTCTAAAAGAGAGGAGTAGGTCTTAGTAGTTTGTCATTACTAGGACTAATTAACTGGTGGATTTTTGTATGATCAATCAAGTTTTGCCTACTATGTTGAAAGTGCAACTATCCCTAGGTGGTTTTGGTAATTCATAACAACATATAGCTCATTGAGCTAATGCTATTCCAAGACAAATATTTCAGGAAAGCTCAATGAATGGCATGGCATGGATGATGAAAGTGGATCCCTCAAAATTTTAAAGACAAAGGATTGGCTCAAGCTCAAAAGCTCAAGACTCTACATTTTACATTTTAGTGATCCAAGATCACATTGAGTCTATAGGAAAAGCCAATACTATCAAGGAGTTATGAGGTGTTGCTTAATGAGCCTCTTGCTTCAAGTGCTTAGTGATATGCTCCAAAAACCCTCAACTACTTTCTCACATCCACATATGACCTAAACCTAAATTCAAAATCGGTCCCACCGATTCTTTATATCCGGCGCCATCGAGTTCAATTGTCATAGCCACTACCACAAACCCTAGGCAAATCGGCCTCACTGATAGGGATCTCGGTCTCACCAAGATGGGATTGTAATCTCTCTGTTTCCCTTCGTAACGTTTCGGTCTAACTGAAGTGAGCGATCGGTTCCACCGAGATTGCAATGTAAACTCTCTATTTCCCTTTCGTAACATTTCGGTCTCACCGAAAAGAGCGAATCGGTCCCACTGAGTTTACCTGACCAACTCTCTGGTTAGCTAATTACCAAAATCGGTCTCACCGAGTTTGTGTAATCGGTCTCACTGAGATTACGTTATGCCCTAACCCTAACCATATCAGTCCTACCGAATTGCATGTCAGTCCCACCGAAATCACTAACGGTCACTAGGTTTACTGAATCGGTCCGACCGAGTTTGTTGATTCGGTCCCACCGAGTTTGGTAAATTGTGTGTAACGGTTAGATTTTGTGTCGAGGCTATATATACCCCTCCACCTCCTCTTCATTCATGGAGAGAGCCATCAGAACAAACCTACACTTCCAACTTACCAGTTCTGAGAGAGAACCACCTACTCATGTGTTGAGGCCAAGATATTCCATTCCTACCATATGAATCTTGATCTCTAGCCTTCCCCAAGTTGCTTTCCACACAAATCTTCTTTCCACCAGATCCAAATCCTATGAGAGAGAGTTTAGTGTTGGGGAGACTATCATTTGAAGCACAAGAGCAAGGAGTTCATCATCAACGCACCAATTGTTACTTCTTGGAGAGTGGTGTCTCCAAGATTTGCTAGGTGTCACTTGGGAGCCTCCGACAAGATTGTCGACTTGAACCAAGGAGTTTGTAAGGGCAAGGAGGTCGCCTACTTCGTGAAGATCTACCGCTAGTGAGGCAAGTCCTTCGTGGGCGACGGACATGGCGGGATAGACAAGGTTTCTTCTTCATGGACCCTTCGTGGGTGGAGCCCTCCGTGGACTTGCGCAGCCGTTACCCTTCGTGGGTTGAAGTCTCCATCAACGTGGATGTACGATAGCACCACCTATCGGAACCACGACAAAAACATCTGTGTCTACAATTGCGTTTGAATCCTCCAAACCCTTCCCTTTACATTCTTGCAAGTTGGATGCTTTAATTTCCGCTGCTCATATACTCTTTGCGTGCTTGCTTGAATTGTGTGAAGATTGCTTGACTTGTGCAAAGATAGCTAAAATCTACCTAAGTCTAAAATTGGGAAAAGGTTAAGTTTTTAATTGGTCAAGTAGTCTAATCACCCCCCCTCTAGACATACTTCAAGGTCCTACAAGTGGCATCAGAGCTTTGGTCTCCATTTGCTTTGATTTCCATAGCTTTTGGTGGTCATAGCCTTGGTTTCACAACCTAGGAGAGTATGGCGTCTAGCGAGGGAAATTATCACGGTAGAGATCCTTACTTTGATGGCACTAATTTTGCTAGTTGGAAGCATAAGATGAAAATGCATATTCTTGGACATAACCCCGCCGTTTGGGATATTGTGTGTATTGGCTTGCAAGGCGAATTCTTTGATGGGAGAGAGCCAAACCATGAAGAAAGTGCGGATGAATTGAAGATGCTGCAATACAACGCTCAAGCTTGTGATATCCTCTTCAATGGCTTGTGCTCCGAAGAATTCAACAAAATTAGTCGTCTTGAGAAAGCAAAGGAAATTTGGGATACTTTGATTGATATGCATGAAGGTACCGACTCCGTCAAGGAATGCAAGTTGGATGTGCTCCAAAGTCAGCTTGACAAGTTCAAAATGAAGGATGGTGAAGGTGTCGCTGAAATGTACTCTCGGCTTGCTCATATCACAAATGAGATTGCCGGCTTAGGAAGTGAAGAGATGACCGACAGATTCATGATCAAGAAGATCCTAAGAGCAGTGGATGGAAAATATGATACCGTGTGCACATTGATCCAAATGATGCTAAATTACAAAGATCTCAAACCAACGGAAGTCATTGGAAGAATTGTTGCTCATGAGATGTTACTCAAGGATAAGGAGGAACTTCACAACAAGTCAAGTGGTGATTACAAAGCCTCATGTGAAGCCCCCACATCATCAAGTGAGAAACAAACCTTCAATGAGAATTGAGCTTAATGGTGAAGAACTTCAACAAATTCTACAAGAGTAGAAGCAAAGAAAGAAGCTCTAAGTCAAGCTCTTACAATGACAAAAGATCTTCTAGTCGAGAGCACAATTGCTACAATTGTGGGAGACCCGGACACTATTCCAATGAGTGTACGGCACCCTACAAAAGAAGAGAAGATTCTCCAAAAAGAAGAAGTAGAAGAGAAGAATCACCACCAAGAGAGAGAAGGAGTAGAGATGATCGTTATGAACGAAGATCCTCACTGAGAAGCAAGGATTCGGAAAGGAAGGACAAGTCATCAAGGAGCTACACAAAACTAAGAAATCAAGCTGATATTGGTGAATGGGTATCCGGTTCCGACTCTGAACATCACTCCGAGAGAAGGTATCACTCTGACTCCAAACATACTCAAGATGAAGGTGTTGCGGGTCTAGCACTTGTGTCAACCAACTCCTACGACATATTTGATTCACCAAATGAAGGAATTGGAATATGCTTCATGGCCAAAGGTCCTAAGGTAACACACCCCGAGTATGTTAATTTTAATAGTGATGAAGATGACTTGTTAGGTGATGATGATTTACTTATTGAAAACTCTAGTAATGAACACTATGATGAAACGTCAATTAATCATGCTAATCAAGATAAAACGAATGACAATGATAAGGAGAAGATTGAGCGTCTAACTAAAGAACTAAACACTCTTAAGTTAGCTCATGAAACTATCTTCAAAGATCATCGAGAACTTTTAAGGGCTCATGAGAAGTTACGCTTTGAAAAGCTCAATCTTGAGCAAGAGCATGAGTTCTTAAAGGAAATCAATGATCATCTCCGTAAGAAAAGCTCTTCTTACGTTGCCAACCATTTACTCTTATCTACTTACATGCCTCAAGTCAAGTCTAATAACAAGAACAAGAAAGATTCTTCCTCTAGTAGTAACAATAATAATGCTAAATCAAATATTGTTGCTTCTAGTAGTTCTCTTGATTCCACTAATGATTCTCTTAGCCAAGTTACACTTGAGCAAGAAAATAACTTATTGAAGGGAATTATAGAGAAAGGTGTATACAAGAGCCTTGCCGGGAGTAAGCAATTCGAGGAAATTGCACGCAAGCAAGGAAGGCACCGGAAGAATCAAGGTGTTGGTTTTGAACGAAAGTTCAATGCCAATGGAGTTGAGTGGGAAGAAGATCAATACCCCAAGACGAAGTTTGTTCCTCAACAAGAGAAGTATGATCCTACTTCCTTCAAGGGAACACAAGCACAAGATGATCTTCCACCACAAGACCACAAGAACAAAGGCAAGGACAAGCTTCAAGAGGAGATTGATGCATTTGAAGAAGCACCCAAGGCCTTGGTCAAGTGGGTTCCCAAGACTACGTCAAGCTCTACATCATCAAGTACAACTACAACTCCAAGGATTCCCATCAAGATGATGTGGATCCCGAAGAAGAAGAACTAGAGTGTTCTTGAGGGTGACTCCACCAACATTCTTCACTCATATCATATGGCAAGGACACGTGCAATCAACTTCCATATCTTGCACTAGTTCAAGGAGTCACAAACCCTCATGTTGGTAAGGCAAGGGACAAGGTAACCTAATGTTTTCATGGACATCATCTTGCGTGTGCATCACTCTATGTCTATGGATATTCTTGTTTGTTCCTTGTGGGACTAACCCATGTAGGTATTGAAAGTGCAACTCACTCCAAAGGATTGCCTCAAATGATCTACATCAACATTGAGCATCCACATCTTCAACACCTACATGAATTCATCATCGACAAAACCCAAGGTTAGTTCATCCCTCTAAGGGGGATCTCACATCTAGGGGGAACTTAACTCTAAGAATTGAGTCAAAGCAACTCTAATGATGTGAACACATCAATGCATTATGTAAAAGTGGTAACCCCACTTGAGCTTAAACGATGAGTATGACCCATGATCAAATGTTCTCATTTGACTCCTAAGTCAATATACTCATATATAGATGACCTAGTCATCGCCAATTGTTTGATAGATACTAGAATTGGTTGTGCATGCTTTGCCACATATTTCATTTTCCATTTTATTGTGTGAGCATGTTGGTTGCATATTTTACTCATTCGAGAACGTCCACTTGTTGATTTGATTGATTGGTTTCTTTTTTCTTTGGCCAAGTGGATGGACAAGAATGCCTAGGAACCTTCTGTAGCTATCTATGCTTTTCTTGTCTCAAACTCTATTCATGCTACATCACAAAATTTGATCAAGTCAGATTCAAACCACTCTGTGTGAGGAGCACTCTGAGTCCCCGATTCGTCATAGACTTAAACTTCCAAGACTTCTTTGTGATTTTCGGTCTAACCCATTCTTCCATTTCGGTCATACCGAGATCACTAAGTCGATCAAGGTTTTCATTCTCGGTACAACCGATTTGAAATTTTCGGTCTCACCGAGTTGCTGTAACTGTGAACCGTTATGCATCTCGGTGCCACCGAGTTGTTCCACTCGGCCACACCGACAGTGTCGGGCTATATATACTCACGGGCAAAAATTTGGAAACTTTCTCCAAACCTCTTCGCCCGCGCATAGCTCGCTCTACCTTCTAGGTCTCCGGATCGTCGACTTCATCGCCAGCCGCCTCCTGTCGCTGGTCTCCACCGCCGTCAACGGATTTCATCTCCGCCGTTGCCGCCGTAGCGAGTTCATCACCGAACTAGGGTATGAACTCGATCATAGTGCTATCCTTGTCTAATTCTCAGCACATTGTGTTCATTATGATTCTAGCCACGATTAAAACACCTCTATCCAGTCAAAACTATCCTTAGAATAGATGCGATTTGAAAATTTAGGGTTAGGTTTCCGCCGAAACCATCTCGGACCCACCGAGTTGAAAAACTCGGTCCCACCGGTTCGGCTAACGCCATTGCACTAGTAACTCTCAGTCCAACCAAGAATTGCTAATTGGTGTGACCGATTTTGGAACTTTGTGAAACCCTAGCAGTCTCGGTGCCACCAAATTGTGACTCGGTCTGACCGAGATCACATGTTTAGGTTCCAAAAGCTGCTTCGGTATCACCGAGTTTGAAAACCGGTTGATCCGAGATGCTTTCTGTGGAAAACTGAAACTAAGTTTTTGAATCATTCTTTTGCAAAAATCTCTGCATTTTGTGATGCTCATCCACTCTATCTCATCTATAACTATTCACAGGGTCAGCAGTCAGTGTTTTCAGCATGTCAGACCAAAGTGACAGTCAGAACAAGTCAGAAGAGCATATTGACATGAGTGAGGGCACTAGTCCCTCTAGCACTTCAGATGATGGCAGCAGAAGCACTCCTAGGAATTTGCCCAAAGCAGCCACAAGAGCCAGAAGGAAGAGAACCTCAGACTCTAAGGATGAGGACTATGCGGAAGCTGAAGATGAGGCTACTTCCAAGAAGGTAGTGCTAAAAAAGGAGTATGGCTCATCAAAGACCACAAAGCCTGGACTTAATAGGAAGGTCCCTGCCAAGAGGACACCCATGCTGAAGGTCAGAGGATCAACACAAGTACCTGCAAAACCTGATCCCATAGAGCTAGCTGCAGAAGTAAAGAAGAGGAAGGAAAGGGTCAGAAAGACCATGTCCAGAGTTGTTGGACAACCTTCCATGATGGAAGAGGAGGAGGAAGAAGAGGTTGCTGCACCAGCACCCAAGGCACAAAAGCTGATGGGTGATGCTATAAGGTCAGGGGCTGCAACATCAAAGCCCAAAGAAGCACCCAAAGCTACCTCCAAGGCCAAGAATGCACCAAAGAGGAATACCAGGAGTATACCAGCTGCTAATAAGAACAAGGCCCCAGTGCCTAAAGTTGCTGTTGAGGAAGATGATGAAGGACAAGTCCTGAGGAAGCTCAAACCCAAGATTCCAGACCACAATGATGCTCATCCTGTGGCTGAGGACATGAATATTAGGAGAGACTCAGGGTTGAGGCTATGGAGAGAGTCAGATCCATATGCCACCAGGAGAAGGACTGCTATTGATTACAGGTTCCACACAAAGGAACAACAGGATTTCTATGAAACAATCTTGTTGGACAAGAAGCCTATAGTGTGTGATATGAGGTGGGTCAACTGGACCTACATGAAGGAGAATGAAGAACATTATCCTGGAGTGTATGACAGCTTCAGTGCATGTGGAGTGGCAGACTTTGTTGGGCAGAAGCTCACCAACTGGAATGATGAGCTCATTATGCAATTCTACTCCACAGCACATTTCTATCCAGATGGCAGGATAGTTTGGATGTCTGAAGGTACGAGATACCAATCAACCATTGAGGAGTGGGCCAATCTGATCAATGCCCCAAAGGAGAGTGAATATGACTTAGACGTTTATGCCAAGAAAAAGATGGGACACAATACTATGTCACATATGTACAAGGAGATCCCAGACAAAGATCTTGACACTTTCACGTTTGGGTCAGTCCATTTTCTTCTGTCAGGGCTGCCAAAGATCAACTGGATCCTAAGGCACACTCTTTTGCCCAAGCTAGGTGACCACAACATGATCAGAGGGCATGCAATCAACTTGCTACACATATTTGATGTGCCACAGAAATTCAAGGTCATGAGCCTCATGGTTGAGACTATCAAGGGGACAGCAGCAGACCACAAGAGGAGTTGTGGATAAGCTCCACAAATTCAGGAGTTGATAAACTCAAAGATGGGCACAGGAAAATATTTGTTGGATAAGGAACACTTTTCTCTCTATCCAGACTTTGAGGATAATCAAGTTGTGATGAATGCGAATGAACCATCATCAGTACAAGCTCAAGAGAAGAAGGAGAAAGCAGAGAGAGAGAAGGCTGCCAAGATGCCAACTCAAGAGGAGGCATCTGAGTACTTTTTGAAGAACAAGAAGGACCAGCTTGGTTACTTGATAGCATCAACACTGAGGATTGAGAAGGGGTTGGCCACCCTAACTCAAAACAAGGAGATGTAACACCCCAAAAATTTAACCAGGTTTTAGTTATTAAAATTTTGCCAAGAGTTTAAAATTTTTGCCTGCAAGAATATCTCTGTTGATTTCAAAACTTTTCCTTTAATATTAAGGAATTTTTCCCAAGTGGATCCTTCCAAAACCTATTGGAACTTATTTGCTCTCTCATTAAAAACATCTCTCAATTAGTAGATTTATTTATTAAATTATTTCACCCTGAACTTTATTCATTAAAATGACTTGTTTTAAATTTTGGAGCTCTTTTTGTACTACAACTAGTTGATAGATTTAACTAAAAATCCAACCAAAATTTGGAGATGTCATGTGATATCTCTAAATCACTTTTGTGCAATATTATATTTCATTCATTGCATATTTTGAGTGCTACACATGTTTTTCTTCTCTGGTCCAGTGGACAATTTTGCACTACAACCCTTTTAAATAATTCTTTCT
This sequence comes from Triticum dicoccoides, assembly GCF_002162155.2. Taxonomy (NCBI): domain Eukaryota; kingdom Viridiplantae; phylum Streptophyta; class Magnoliopsida; order Poales; family Poaceae; genus Triticum; species Triticum dicoccoides. Next base: position 584,646,955 of record NC_041387.1, read on the forward strand.
AGCCTCCACCAAAATTATGGGATGTCAGTAGGAGCATATCATTCCATTATATGCAAAAATCCAGGGTTGTTCTTTGAAAATTTTGAGTGAAACAACCTCATCTTCATTCTGGTCCAACATAATGGTTTGTACAGCATCCATAGTATTGCTTGCTCTTTGGCCCTTGATTATTTCTCCTACTTGTAGTCCTCCATGCTAAACCCCTAAGTCCAGGAGCATGCAACCATTGGCATATTTTTGGTTCATGAAATAATGCCATTCACATCCTGTCCAGATTTGAAGTTCTGCAAAACTTGCACTAGCAAGTTTGTGCTTTTCACCAACTAACCTCACCACCCTCTTGTGCATCCATAGAGACACTGATCTGGAAGAATTGGCCACTCCAAGAAATGCCTAGGTGCCTGTGGCATTTTGTCAAACACCTTGAGGGGATGACCAGATTTGACATGAATTGTTGTTGGCATTGTGAACTTGGTCTCCTGACCAAACCACCTTGTCCCTTGATCTTCCCTCTATCAATAACCTAGTTATGTTGCTTGCCAACCTCACCTGAGACCTCTAGCATGCCACGGCATTTTATGAAACACCTTCCGTGCGTGCTCTGGGCGCGCCCAGAGCGTGCGTATTGCACGAGCCGCGCCCGAGCCGACACATCGCGCCCCTAGTTTTGGCCCGCTCTACAGCGCCACGCCACGCACAAACCTTCTCACAGCAACGCGCCAAGCCGCCCTAGCAGCCTACAGCGCCACCGACAGAGCTTTTGGCGGCACGCCGGCGTCCGCAGCGCGACTCTGCCACGGTCGGCGCCGCCAAATCCACCCCGGCTTGCCACCTGCCCTTGGGAACAGCTCAATCTTATCCCCTCACTCGTCGTCTAGCTCCCGTCGTCGCCACGACGCCCTGACGCTACAGGGAGGCGGTTCGCCGTCGTCCTTATCGCCGGCTGCCTCGGAACCGACCTCCACCGCCTATATAAGGACCCCGGAGCTCAATCGAGTCCTCGAGCAACCTCAAGTGATACTCCTAGTGCTACATTGGCCAGCAGTCAAGTAAGGGGAGGCCATCTTCCCCGAGTCTAGCCGGTTCGGTCGCCGCCAAGCCCCGGCCGATTCTGTCGCCACCAGTGCCTCCCCCTCTCCACTCTCTCCACCAAGAGCTCTCCCTCCCGCTCGCGAGCACAACCCCACGCTCAATTTTGGCCGGAGACCACCACAGCCCCAAACTCACTTTGTCCCCGGAGCCTCCTCCGCCGCGGAGCTCGTTGCCGACGACTCCCTCCGTCCCCATCACTCCATACGACCACCGGGAGGACTGCCTAGGAGTGGCGGATCCATCCCTGGACCCGGATGCCCGCGATGAACCGCCGTTCGCCAGCGATGATCGCCGGACGCCCCGCCTCTGCTCGGGCAGAGAAGAGGAGGGAGTGGGGACTGGTCAAACCTGACCAGTGGGCCCCCTGGACCCACTGTCAGTGACCCCCGCCCCAGTCCACGTGGGTTAAGTCGAAGCACACTTCCGAAGTACGCTTTCGACGTGTACGTGTTTAATTGAAACGTTTTCTTCTCTGTTTTATTTTAAATAACAGATTTTGACCAAACTTTGACCTGCTGTATCTTTTTAAATACAACTCCAAATAAATTAATTCTTTTTCCTACCTCTCTCAAATATTGTCTAGTTTATTTTAAGATTTATTTAAAAAAAATTCAAAACAACTTTTTGTGCTATTTTGTTTTTGTGTGTTAATTCATATTTTTTTTAAATAGGATTTTTGAAGAGAGGAGAAACTTTCAAAAGTTTTGGAGTGCACCCTGCCTTTCCACACATTGAAGGCAAGCATTCTGAACCCCGGCATAATAATTTTGTGTGTTCGATGACACGTTTATAACATCACCTCATTTTGGAGAACTTGTTATTTCATGTGAGATGATCATGTGCATGGATGCATATTAGTGATTTCCATGTTGATTGGAAATGATCACACTTGTGATAATAATCATCCTCATGTGCCTTTCATGCATGCCGGAAGGAATCTGGGAAAAACCTCTGCCTTGGGTAGGCATGAGTTTGTCGCCGGTCTCCGTTGGGACGGTTATGTCCGGTATGGCATAGTGAGGTATGGTGAGCGGTGATTGTGTTATTTTTGTTATACGTGTCATGCAGGGAAGATTATAAACCTCCCGAGTCGACCGTAGATCAAGTCTTGTTCCAGTAACCCCCATACTCGTTTCGTACTACCACTCGTCTCTACAACAAGTAGAGTACGGTTCAGTAAGTTGTCAACCTCTTTCTAGCACACACCGTACAGAGAGGCCATGGTGGAAGATACCGGTTGTAGCTGGTAGGCAGGCCACCTGGTCCGGGGGCATGGGTGTTTCCGGTTGAGACCGAGAGGAGAGGCCACCCCTTAGAGCGCGCAATATAAATTTGATCCCATGCTACGGGAGGTTGTAGCCTCCCCACTTAGAGTTTGCTCGACAGGTGTCGTGGGTGATTCCAGACACGTGTGACTTAAGCTGGTGTGTGCAAGATAGGTGTGTTTTCAACAAAAAGGCCGTAGACGGAATTAGTCCCGATGGACTAAAGAAATCCGTTACTCGTGGGTAAAGAGTACACCCTCTGCAGAGATTAAACCTATTCGAATAGCCGTGCCCATGGCTAAGGATTACAGTCTGGGATGGGTCAAGTGTCGGTCTTAGTGTCGGTCTTCGGAGGTGAAACTGTTAAATCAGAACTGATACTACGACTTGTGACTTGTGATAATGATGATTATTATTTTTGTTGTGGACTAACCCATGATATTATTGGTATTATCGAACATCCCTGGGACGGTTCTACCTCCTGGATATTCAATATGATTGTTTTTCTTTTAAAGCCCTTTATGTGGTGTCGCTCAGACGCACGACTGTGGCATTCCTTTTAAAGCCCTTTATGTGGTGTCGCTCGGACGCCCAACTGTGGCATTTCTTTTAAAGCCCTTTATGTGGTGTCGCTCAGACGCCCGACTGTGGCATTTCTTTTAAAGCCCTTTATGTGGTGTCGCTCAAACGCCCGACTGTGGCATTTCTTTTAAAGCCCTTTATGTGGTGTCGCTAAGACGCCCAACTGTGGCATATTGGTTATTTATTTCATAATTTTAATACTGCTATATTATTGCATTTTCATAAATAACCTGCTTACATGCATCAGATATTTATTTTTTGTGACTGACGACATGAGCATTAATATTTCGGAACATCATTGTTATATTATACTCGTGTTCCTAATGTTTGTGAGTACATTCAAAGTACTCACTAGCTTGTCCCTAGCTATTGTCTTGGCCAGATTTCTTGTGCGGAGAGGGGCGACCATGATGACAGCCCCGGAACCCTCATAATGGTGATAGCAGCCTCGCGAGGATAGGAGTTAACCTGGTCAGCTATTCACGTGGGAAATGGAGTCCCATAGACACTGATGATTAACAACCCGCTTCCGCCATCAACCAGTAGAAACCATTTGTTGTACCCGCAGGCCAGAATGGTCTTGTACTACATATTTTGTATTTTTCTTGGAATTTCTGTATCAAGTTGGTGCCTCATCAGCTAACAGTTATCCTGGGGCTGATGAGCACAAGGGCCATTTTCTGGGAATTAATACCCAGAGAACCGGTCTCCACAGACTTGGTATCAGAGCCAGGCTGACCATTGGCTAATCCTATCTTAGCCAGGTCGTAAAGCTTAGGCAAACCAACCCACCAGACCTTAACCAAACCCCAGCCAAGCTTCTCATGCAAGATAGCCACACAGTAACCCCAACACTTTTGGCAGTCGGTGCCCAACCTATCAACCTAGCACGTCAATCACGCGCCAGTAAACTGCACCCAAGATGTCTCCTTCACAAGCGTGCGAAGGAAGACTCCGTCCCCTTTTTCTATAAAAAGGGCACGCTAGCCCCAACCCAGCACAGCCTCTACCCCAAACCGAACCATAATGTCAGGCTCCGTCGTGCACAACGAGACCACAGCAACCAACCTTGGAGGTTTTGTGACCATACTCGCAAACCTCACCCGTCGTGCCTACGCGTTAGAAGAACCTCCAGAATATGTTGTGTACCAAGGACCCATGGGCGGTGAAAGCCGTCAATTTTGGGCCACTATGCACATCTACGGTAGGGGTCTATCTCCAGAACGCCCCTACAGGTTCACTGGAAGAACAACTTCCTTCGAGCCACAAGCCGTCCAGCTAGCTGCTCGAGAGGCTATAGTTCAACTTCGGCAGTTGTCGCCGAGAGTTAACTGTCGCTCGTTCTACTACTACCCCAGGCGTGAAGGGTATGGTAGACCACCCCAAGTTGCCAACAGAGATCACGAGACAGATCCCGCATTGTTGCACCTAGTGCGCTATGTAAGTGCACTGGAGGCACTATTTGACCAGATCACCATTGATCTGATCGCAGCTCGAGGAGAGCTGGTTCGTCGAGCCCCAGCAAGAGGAGAAGACGAGCCCTACGCCGACAACCCAGTGGTGCTGTTCGGACACCCAATCGAGACCCTGAGGTCAGCTCCAGCCGCCAACCGAGATACTTTGATGACCCCAGAAGTGCTTCGTCGCCCTTTGGGAGCACACTCCAACGGGGTTGTGGCTAACAATCCCCGTGATGGTCATCATCGCTACCCCGACCCTGCAGTTCCTCCGCCATCTCTGACTAATCTCGGCAGTGAGACACGTGGAGAAGCCTCGACATCCACCAGGCACGCCAGTTTAGGCATAAACGAGGTAGACTAAGCCGTACGAGTAGTACCGAGTCTCAGTGTATCCTCGCTTTGCAATCGTGTAACCTTGTGAATAAACGCAGCCTGTCGTTGTGCCTCTGTTTTTAATAGTAGCCTTGCGTATTTTGTCAGCGCATAGTTGCATATTTTCTGGGCACAGCTACCAGAACCAACCCCGACGACAACCACAGTAACACGTCTCTTTATGAGATATGTGTATCTCTGACACTGACCCGACCTTTGGAGCTAAGCTGGCAAATTTATTATCTTTCACCACGGTAAAATAACCCAGCTCCATTGCTATATAAAGGCCACCTCGTGACCCTACCAAGCACCCCACACCTTGTGCACCACCCTCACAACCTTTTCCTGTCATGTCGAGCCCCAGTATTCATCTGAGAACCCTAGATGCAACCCCAGGTAGCTTTGTCAAAATATTGTGGGACTTTACCTGCAGTACCAAGGGTTCTACCCAGCCACCCCAGTACGAGCTGTTCAAATCGAGAATCACCACTTCCACCTCGGAATATTGGGTAGCAGTACACATCCCTCCCGTAGACTCCAACCAAGATCCAACGGAAGTTTCCTTCGTGGGGGAATCTATGCCAACCCCACGCCTGGCCATAGAAGCTGCTGCGAAAGAAGCGATTGCTCGCCTTCGATCCGCAGTACCCTATGCCCGCAAACGAGGATACTATTACTTTCCGAGCCGTGCAGCACCCGGAGGAGTAACATCTTTTCCCGGTGGACGGATTGAGAGACACCTAGTGCTAGCCAACCTTATCCAGTACATCATCGCTCCAGAGCATTTGAACCAGTGAGTGATGGATTATCTCCAGAGTCTCGCTGATTTAAATCCTCAGGTTGCAATCAGCAGACTACTGAGGCCCGACCCGGAGAGACGCATACATCGACTGGTCAATCCACTTCCTCCAATTGAGGAGGAGTGTATCCCTTTACCAGAGACATTTTATCGGGACCCCGTCCAGTTACCATTTTCATTTTAGACGTCACTGCTGTGTTTCTTATTACAGCATTTATTATTGTGTTGTAACTTATGCATGGTACCTCGAATGTGTGCGACGAGTCGAATATTTAGTTTCCACTAGTATGAGTAGTTTTCTTCGTGATTAACTCGTGTAACCGCGAAAAATCCTAGAATGAGATTTCCTTTTCCTGAGTTGCTGCATTGTTTATCCCCTCACTACATGGATTACTTTTATTTACGCAGCACCGCGGCGGCAGACTCACAACCGCTCGAACACATATGGAGTAATTGTTTTTCACATCGTCTCTTAGCAAATCCCGAGGACGAGATTTTTTTTTCTTAAGGGGGGTAGTAATTGTAACACCCCAAAAATTTAACCAGGTTTTAGTTATTAAAATTTGGCCAAGAGTTTAAAATTTTTGCCTCCAAGAATATCTCTGTTTATTTCAAAAGTTTTCCTTTAATATTAAGGAATTTTTCCCAAGTGGATCCTTCCAAAACCTATTGGAACTTATTTGTTCTCTCATTAAAAACATCTCTCAATCAGTACATTTATTTATTAAATTATTTCACCCTGAACTTTATTCATTAAAATGACTTGTTTTAAATTTTTGGAGCTCTTTTTGTACTACAACCAGTTGATAGATTTAACTAAAAATCCAACCAAAATTTGGAGATGTCATGTGATATCTCTAAATCACTTTTGTGCAATATTATATATCATTCATTGCATATTTTGAGTGCTACACATGTTTTTCTTCTCTGGTCCAGTGGACAATTTTGCACTACAACCCTTTTAAATAATTCTTTCTAGCCTCCACCAAAATTATGGGATGTCAGTAGGAGCATATCATTCCATTATATGCAAAAATCCAGGGTTGTTCTTTGAAAATTTTGAGTGAAACAACCTCATCTTCATTCTGGTCCAACATGATGGTTTGTACAGCATCCATATTATTGCTTGCTCTTTGGCCCTTGATTCTTTCTCCTACTTGTAGTCCTCCATGCTAAACCCCTAAGTCCAGGAGCATGCAACCATTGGCATATTTTTGGTTCATGAAATAATTCCATTCACATCCTATCCAGATTTGAAGTTCTGCAAAACTTGCACTAGCAAGTTTGTGCTTTTCACCAACTAACCTCACCACCCTCTTGTGCATCCAAAGAGACACTGATCTGGAAGAATTGGCCAGTCCAAGAAATGCCTAGGTGCCTGTGGCATTTTGTCAAACACCTTGAGGGTGACCAGATTTGACATGAATTGTTGTTGGCATTGTGAACTTGGTCTCCTGACCAAACCACCTTGTCCCTTGATCTTCCCTCTATCAATAACCTAGTTCTGTTGCTTGCCAACCTCACTTGAGACCTCTAGCGTGCCACGGCATTTTATCGAACACCTTCCGTGCGTGCTTTGGGCGCGCCCAGAGCGTGCGTATTGCACGAGCCGCGCCCGAGCCGACACGTCGCGCCCTGGTTTTGGCCCGCTCTGTAGCGCCACGCCATGCACTAACCTTCTCACAGCAATGCGCCAAGCCGCCCTGGCAGCCTACAGCGCCGCCGACAGAGCTTTTGGCGGCACGCCGACGTCTGCAGCGCGCCTCTGCCACGATCGGCGCCGCCAAAGCCACCCCGGATCGCCACCTGCCCCTGGGAACAGCGCAAGCTTATCCCCTCACTCGTCGGCTAGCTCCCGTCGTCGCCACGACGCCCTGACACTACAGGGAGGCGGTTCGCCGTCGTCCTTATCGCCGGCCGCCTCGGAACCGACCTCCACTGCCTATATAAGGACCCCGGAGCTCAATCGAGTCCTCGAGCAACCTCAAGTGATACTCCTAGTGCTACATTGGCCAGCAGTCGAGTAAGGGGAGGCCATCTTCCCCGAGTCCGGCCGGTTCGGTCGCTGCCAAGCCCCGGCCGATTCCGTCGCCACCAGTGCCTCCCCCTCTCCACTCTTTCCACCAAGAGCTCTCCCTCCCTCTCGCGAGCACAACCCCACGCTCAATTTTGGCCGGAGACCACCGCAGCCCCAAACTCACTTTGTCCCCGGAGCCTCCTCCGCCGCGCAACTCGTCGCCGACGACTCCCTCCGTCCCCATCACTCCCTACGACCACCGGGAGGACTGCCTAGGAGTGGCGGATCCATCCCTGCACCCGGATTCCCGCGAAGAACCGCCGTTCGCCGGCGACGATCGCCGGACGCCCCGCCTCTGCTCGGGCAGAGAAGAGGAGGGAGTGGGGACTGGTCAAACCTAACCAGTGGGCCCGCTGGACCCACTGTCAGTGACCCCCGCCCCAGTCCACGTGGGTTAAGTGGAAGCGCACTTCCGAAGTACGCTTTCAACGTGTACGTGTCTAATTGAAACATTTTCTTTTCTGTTTTATTTTAAATAACAGATTTTGACCAAACTTTGACCTGCTGTATATTTTTAAATACAACTCCAAATAAATTAATTCTTTTTCCTACCTCTCTCAAATATTGTCTAGTTTATTTTAAGATTTATTTGAAAAAATTTCAAAACAACTTTTTGTGTTGTTTTATTTTTGTGTGTTAATTCATTTTTTTAAATAGGATTTTTGAAGAGAGGAGAAACTTTCAAAAGTTTTGGAGTGCACCCTGCCTTTCCACACATTGAAGGCAAGCATTCTGAACCCTGGCATAATAATTTTGTGTGTTCGATGACACGTTTATAACATCACCTCATGGATGCATATTAGTGATTTCCATGCTGATTGGAAAAGATCACACTTGTGATAATAATCATCCTCATGTGCGTTGCATGCATGCCGGAAGGAATCTGGGAAAAACCTCTGCCTTGGGTAGGCATGAGTTTGTCGCCGGTCTCCATTGGGACGGTTATGTCCGGTATGGCATAGTGAGGTATGGTGAGTGGTGATTGTGTTATTTTTGTTATACATGTCATGCAGGGAAGATTATAAACCTCCTGAGTCGACCGTAGATTGAGTCTTGTTCCAGTAACCCCCATACTCGTTTCGTACTACCACTCGTCTCTACAACAAGTAGAGTACGGTTCAGTAAGTTGTTAACCTCTTTCTAGCACACACCGTAAAAAGAGGCCATGGTGGAAGATGCCGGTTGTAGCTGGTAGGCAGGCCACCTGGTCCGGGGGGATGGGTATTTCCGGTTGAGACCGAGAGGGGAGGCAACCCCTTAGAGCGTGAAATATAAATTTGATCCCATGCTACGCGAGGTTGTAGCCTCCCCACTTAGAGTTTGCTTGACAGGTGTCGTGGGTGATTCCAGACACGTGTGAGTTAAGCTGGTGTGTGCAAGACAGGTGTGTTTTCAACAAGAAGGCCGTAGACGGAATTAGTCCCGATGGACTAAAGAAATACGTTACTCGTGGGTAAAGAGTACACCCTCTGCAGAGATTAAACCTATTCGAATAGCCGTGCCTATGGTTAAGGATTACAGTCTGGGATGGGTCAAGTGTCGGTCTTAGTGTCGGTCTTCGGAGGTGAAACTGTTAAATCAGAACTGATACTACGACTTGTGACATGTGATAATGATGATTATTATTTTTGTTGTGGACTAACCCGTGATATTATTGGTATTATCGAACATCCCTGGGACGGTTCTACCTCCTGGATATTCACTATGATTGTTTTTCTTTTAAAGCCCTTTATGTGGTGTCGCTCAGACGCCCGACTGTGGCATTCCTTTTAAAGTCCTTTATGTGGTGTCTCTCAGACGCCCGACTGTGGCATTTCTTTTAAAGCCCTTTATGTGGTGTCGCTCAGACGCCCGACTGTGGCATTTCTTTTAAAGCCCTTTATGTGGTGTCGCTAAGACGCCCGACTGTGGCATATTGGTTATTTATTTCATAATTTTAGTACTGCTATATTATTGCATTTTCATAAATAACCTGCTTACATGCATCAGATATTTATTTTTTGTGACTGACGTCATGAGCATTAATATTTCAGAACATCGTTGTTATATTATACCCGTGTTCCTAATGTTTGCGAGTACATTCAAAGTACTCACTGGCTTGTCCCTGGCTATTGTCTTGGCCAGATTTCTTGCGCGGAGAGGGGCGACCGTGATGACAGCCCCAGAACCCTCGTAATGGTGATAGCAGCCTCGCGAGGATAGGAGTTAATCTGGTCAGCTGTTCCCGTGGGAAATGGAGTCCCATAGACACTGATGATTCACAACCCGCTTCCGCCATCAACCACTAGAAACCATTTGTTGTACCCACAGGTCAGAATGGTCTTGTACTACATATTTTGTATTTTGCTTGGAATTTCTGTATCAAGTTGGTGCCTCATCAGCTAACAGTTATCATGTGGCTGATGAGCACAAGGGCCATTTTTTGGGAATTAATACCCGGAGAACCGGTCTCCACAGGAGAGCCTGGAAAGAATCATGGAACAAAAATTCTATGATTTAGATGTCAAAGTAACTGAGATTCGGTCAGTTGTGGAGCAGCTACAAGAAGATATGCAGGAGAGGAAGGGCAGGACAACTATTGATGCATTTGCCAGAGTGCCTCGAGCTCAGAGATCAGCTGCAGTGCTAGTGACAGACACCAGAGCCACTTCATCTGCATCGGCTACAGCTCCAGTGCAAACAGCTCCAGCACCAACTCCTCCAGCTCCATCCACATTAACTGAAGTCTTCGTCCAAGGAGCCATCTCTACACCACCAACTGAAGACCAAGCCTGAGAGACGATATAGTACTATGCATTTTCTAGGAACTTTTTGGTAACTTGTTGCCAAAGGGGGAGAAAAATGTATAGATCATAGGCTTCGAGAGAGAGAGTTTACTTTTTTTCTCTCTTGTCTTCTTGGTTGAACTTTGCTTGCTTTTGATTGCTTGAGATACTATGCTATTATCTGTGAGACATTGATGATCATGTGTTTGATCATAAGCTACAATTATGCTTATTAGATGATATTATCTTACTTATCCCTATATGATCATTCACTTTGCTTGGTGATGAGTGCATGTATTCAGTCTTTATTATTTTGAGCACTCCACCAAGATGTATGTGACATGGAAGAGTAACCCAAGAGCCTAATTCCTTGTGCATTTGCAGTCCAAAGCAAATTTTAAACTATGCACAAATTTAGGGGGAGCTCTTGCTTATCACATACTTCTCAAAGCGACGATGTTTTTCAATCTTATTATCATTTGTCGAAGCTTTGATCTATATGTTGTCATCAATTACCAAAAAGGGGGAGATTGAAAGTGCAACTATCCCTAGGTGGTTTTGGTAATTCATAACAACATATAGCTCATTGAGCTAGTGCTATTCCAAGACAAATATTTCAGGAAAGCTCAATGAATGGCATGGCATGGATGACGAAAGTGGATCCCTCAAAATATTAAAGACAAAGGATTGGCTCAAGCTCAAAAGCTCAAGACTCTACATTTTACATTTTAGTGATCCAAGATCACATTGAGTCTATAAGAAAATCCAATACTATCAAGGAGGGATGAGGTGTTGCTTAATGAGCCTCTTGCTTCAAGTGCTTAGTGATATGCTCCAAAAACCCTCAACTACTTTCTCACACCCACATATGACCTAAATCTAAAGTCAAAATCGGTCCCACCGATTCTTTATATCCGGCGCCACAAAGTTCAATTGTCATAGCCACTGCCACAAACCCTAGGCAAATCGGTCTCACCGATAGGGATCTCGGTCTCACCGAGATGGGATTGTAATCTCTCTGTTTCCCTTCGTAACGTTTCGGTCTAACCGAAGTGAGCGATCGGTCCCACCGAGATTGCAATGTAAACTCTCTCTTTCCCTTTCATAACATTTCGGTCTAACCGAAAAGAGCGAATTGGTCCCACCGGGTTTACCTGACCAACTCTCTGGTTAGCTAATTACCAAAATCGGTCTCACCGAGTTTGTGTAATCGGTCTCACCGATATTACGTTATGCCCTAACCCTAACCATATCGGTCCTACCGAGTTGCATGTCGGTCCCACCGAAATCACTAACGGTGACTAGGTTTAGTGAATCGGTCCGACCGAGTTTGTTGATTCGGTCCCACCGAGTTTGGTAAATTGTGTGTAACGGTTAGATTTTGTGTGGAGGCTATATATACCCCTCCACCTTCTCTTCATTCATGGAGAGAGCCATCAGAACAAACCTACACTTCCAACTTACCAGTTTTGAGAGAGAACCACCTACTCATGTGTTGAGGCCAAGATATTCCATTCCTACCATATGAATCTTGATCTCTAGCCTTCCCCAAGTTGTTTTCCACTCAAATCTTCTTTCCACCAGATCCAAATCCTATGAGAGAGAGTTGAGTGTTGGGGAGACTATCATTTGAAGCATAAGAGCAAGGAGTTCATCATCAACGCACAATTTGTTACTTCTTGGAGAGTGGTGTCTCCTAGATTGGCTAGGTGTCACTTGGGAGCCTCTGACAAGATTGTGGAGTTGAACCAAGGAGTTTGTAAGGGCAAGGAGATCGCCTACTTCGTGAAGATCTACCGCTAGTGAGGCAAGTCCTTCGTGGGCTACGGCCATGGTGGGATAGACAAGGTTGCTTCTTCGTGGACCCTTCATGGGTGGAGCCCTCCGTGGACTCGCGCAACCCTTACCCTTCGTGGGTTGAAGTCTCCATCAACGTGGATGTACGATAGCACCACCTATCGGAACCACGACAAAAACATCCGTGTCTCCAATTGCATTTGAATCGTCAAAACCCTTCCCTTTACATTCTTGCAAGTTGCATGCTTTAATTTCCGCTGCTCATATACTCTTTGCATGCTTGCTTGAATTGTGTGAAGATTGCTTAACTTGTGCAAAGATAGCTAAAATCTTCCTAAGTCTAAAATTGGGAAAAGGTTAAGTTTTTAATTGGTCAAGTTGTCTAATCACCCCCCCTCTAGACATACTTCAAGGGCCTACAAGTGTTCGATGTTGCCTAGCTACGAATATTTAGTTGGGGCATTTGTAGTCATGGTTGACAACAATTAGAACTAGTGGTTATTGTATGCATCAATATTTCATCCACTCTTATTCTTATCAATGTATTCTGATATAGGTTGTATGAAAAACACACACATGGCAGCATAAATGTTTTCATGGCTGTGAAAAATTAATTTGTTTGACTGAAGGCAACTCCAACACATGACCCCAAATACACGTCAGTTTTGTCCAAATTTCGTCCGGTTGGGGATGTCAACGGGGGGATGTCCACCCGGATTTCCCGATGCACCAGTTGTGTACCCAGCGCACAGCCGCATTTCAGCCGCATCTTGTCAGACTCGATGCAAAATTTTCAAATCAACAAAGATGTAGCTCCATGCAAGCAGCCTTGGTTCATGTCGGCCGGCAACAAAGCCAGTAGCCTACACAAGGGCAACCCCTAATTTCACACCGGCAACAAAGCCAGCGGCCCGCACACTAGCCAGACTTCCAAAATAAAAAGTTTTTTATGCTGACAACAAAGCTAGTGGCCAACACACTAGCCAGCCTTCAAAATGGACAAGTTTTTCACGCTGGCAACAAAGTCAGCGGTCAGCACACTAGCCAGCCTTCAAAATAAATAGCCATAGTTCACGACAGAGGTTTCCCTAGTCCAGGCCATCCTGGTAGAACATCTCCTTCTTCCAGTTCGCGACCCAAGCCGTTCTCTCCGGTGACATGGTGGTCTTGTCGACACTCATGATCACGAGCTTCTTCAATTGAGCGGCCTCCTCAATGTCAAGCTTCCTCCTTTTCACTGCCCCTCCATGTCAAGCTTCTTCATTTGGAGCTCTAGGTATATCTTCATTTGCCCCTCCTCTCCTCCCTCACTTCCTTTTCACTCATCATGCCTTGCAAAGTTGCTTGCAAGGTGATGGACAATGCATCACGCTCCTCATCGGCCTTCGAGTTGGTCTTGCCTCTCGGCCTCTTGAGAAAGTCTCCCTCCTGAGCCACAAACGCCTTCCCTCCTTTCTTCGTAAGAGCGGCATAGTGGTCTTTGAACTTGGGACAATCCTTGATGAGCGACCAACAATGCGTGAGAGTGAATGGCTTTTCCTTGTATGGATCGTTGAAGTCTTCCAAAGATTGGAGTGCCTACACAATCAAAGAGAATGCCAAAAATGTAATAGCGAAGGATACAAGATGCAACAAACATAAACATGGAATAGCAACGGAAAATACGAGAGGTTCATACCAAGTCACTGACGCCTAGGCCACTCATGGGATGGGCTTGGACGGTCTCAAGTGCGGCACAATACTTGTTGCACTCTTGTTGAATGAACCCCCATATATTTTTTGGATTGATTTGATGTTGTGGGTGCTCGCGAACTTGTAGGGGGCAAACTTCCTTTGCTCATGGAAGGTTTTATGGACTCTCACCCAAAAGACGTATCCTTTTTGATCAGCACATTTCGTGGGATATTGGCCTATCCCCATCCAACTCGCGTAAATCAAACTGTCCTCCTCTTGGGTGAAAGATCCTGTGTGACTGCTTTGCCTCCTTCTTTGTGCGTTGGCCCTTTGGGTGAGCTCATTGATAAACACCAATGGCTCCTTTGCAATGTCGACCTCTTCTTCCTCATCTTTGAAATACATGTCATCATCTTCATCCACGACTTGCCATGGTCGTCGATCTCAACTTCATCATGGCCACCGAATTGGTCGTCACCATAATGGCTGCAATTTTCCTGGCTTGACCAGAGGGGGAACTCTCCTCCCATCTAGGGGGGAGGCCAAGGAAGAAGAAGAAGGAAGGGGCTCTACCGTCATCACCAACTTTCTCCCCCTCTATGCAGTGGTGTAACACCTATTCTCCCCGCGGTAATCTCTACTTAAGCATGATGCTCAACTCCATATATTATTTCCCAATGATCTATGGTTATCCTATGATGTTTGAGTAGATCCATTTTGTCCTATGGGTTAATCGTGATCTTGGTTGGTAAGATTGTATATTTTATTTATGGTGTTGTCCTACGGTGTGCTCCGTCTTGCGCAAACTTGCGGAGCCCCCGCTGTAGGGTGTTGCAATACGTTCATGATTCCCTTATGGTGGGTTGCGAGAGTGACAGAAGATTAAACCTGAGTAGGTAGGTTGTTGCGTATGGGATAAAGAGGACTCGATACTTAATGCTATGGTTGGGTTTCACGACCTTAATGATCTTTAGTAGTTGCGGATGCTTTCTAGAGTTCCAATCATAAGTGCAAATGATCCAAGTATAGAAAGTATGTTAGCTCATGCCTCTCCCTCACATAGAATTGCAAGAATGATTACCGGTACTTGTTATCAATTGCCTAGGGACAAAGGACTTTCTTGTTGAGAAAAGCTATCCACTTTTATTATCTTACAATTTATTCATAGTTTTATTCTCGCACAGTACTCGTAGTTTTATTCTTGGAAAATAGTTTCATTCTTGTTCTAGGTAAAGCAAACGTCAAGTGTGCGTAGAGTTGTATCGGTGGTCGATAGAACTTGAGGGAATATTTGTTCTGCCTTAGCTCCTCGTTTGGTTCGACACTCTTATTTATCAAAGAAGGCTACAAACGATCCCCTATACTTGTGGGTTATCAAGAGCGGGTGATGATTTTTGTTGCTTATCACCCCATCAATTGTCTTTCTCAATGACATGATGCATATATCAAATAGATCTATTTTAGGAATCATATTTAGAAGTCTGGCAAATAACAAATTGAATTAATGATACATGATTGAGATTCAAAAATAGGGTTAGTTTGAGCTAATATTCGGTAAGGTCAAAACAACGATTTTTGCCTCAAAAGTGGGAAACAAATAACACACCCCATTGTTTGCTTAGATGGTGTCACAAACAATGTCAAATTTTGAAAAGAAAACATTTGCCGTTGTTAGTTTCAGTGCCACATGGAATATGTGTATCCTACATTTTCATAGTAGCTTGGCCTCATGTAAGTGGCTCATAAATTTTCATACACATTTCCTGGTAAAAAAACATGGAGATATTGACAGGTGAAGAACAATTCTCTACTGATACAGTTTTATGCCAGATAAAGAACTAGCGGGCCCTTTTATATTTTGTGGAAGAAATGACTAGGGCTCCCGTCCATCTTGATACCTACAGGGGTATATGAACGAACTAGCATCAATTACACTAGATACTATGAGCTAGCTATTCAATTCAAAAGGCACTGATAACTAGTCCAAAATAAGAATCATGTACGAGGGAGATTTCCCGGATGTGTATAGTAGATTCCTTCCACCTTCTTTGTGGTTGGAATAAGACCATCTATTAGTACGTGGGACACTGCCCTGCCAATCTTTTCTTCTAAATGTCCAGGCAGTACGAGATCAGTTGGTTCAAACATAACACCATCAGGGAGTCCTCGCCATCGTTATGAAACCTGCGATATAAAACATGAAGTGCAACTAAAATATACCCATAAATCATGACGTTTTATACCTTTAACCAAGATGCAAAGAAAATATCACAATGCAACTATCCAGGAATAGATGGTCACATATTATTCTTGGATGATGTATTTTAGTTTTAAATGACATCAGAAATCGGGTGGTGGAGGCTTATAAAAACGTAAAAAAAGGTGGTACTGAGATCACTCGAATCAAAGAATGACATCTATTTGTAACAAAAATTTTAAAAGTAGAGTGAGATGTATTTAGGAACAAAGGATGCACAAGATATACCAGATTTTACTTGGGGTGGGGGCTAGAATGAGATGTATTCATGTTAAATAGTTAATGGTACTTACATCACTATTATGAATGCAGTATTTGAAGTTTGGAAACTCAATCAGGTAAGGTGGGTGATGAGTTCTCTTTCTTGTCATTGCATTAGTTGTCTTGATCAATGACCTAATGAATATGAGGGATAAAGCTAGCTTAGGTATCGTATTTGATGCCTGATATATAACACATTCAGTTAATGATATAGTATGATAGAGATATCACTTGACAAAGATTCAAAATTAAGTTAGTTTGAGATTCGCAGTGATTTTTGCGTGAAAAGAGGGAAACAAATAACTCATCCCACCGTGGGCTAAAATTGTGTCATGGTACATTTTTCATGCACATGACGCATCCACACGATGCCAAATTTTCAGTTATTTAGACTATTAATTTCAATGTCACGTGGAATATGTGTATCCTACATTTTCATTACAGCTTTGCCTCGTGTAAGTGGCTTATACATTTTCATAGATGTTTCTAGGAAAAAGAACCTAGAGACAATACAAGGTAAATAATAATTTTATTGATAGAGTTATATGCCGAGTAAAGAACAACCTGGTCATTTTATATTTTGTGGAAGAAATGACTAGTGCTCCTGTCCAACTCGATACACACAAGGTACATGAATGAATTAGCCAGGACTTACTCAAGATAGCATGAGCTAGCTATTTAGTTCAGAAGGCCCTTATAACAAGTAGAAAATAAGAATCATGTATGAGGGATATTTTTTGAATGTGTATATTGGATTTCTTCCACCTTCTCTATGGTTGAAGTAAAACCATCAATTTTTCATGGACTGTTGTCCTGCCAATCTTCCCTTCTAAATGTCCAAGCAATAAAAGATCACTTGGATCAAAGTTACCACCAACAAGGAGTCTTATACATCATTACGAAACTTTCAACAAAAAAGAATGAAGTGCAACCAAAAGATGCCCAGAAATCATGACGTTTTACACATTTAACCAAGACATAAAGAAAAGATCATGATACCACTATTCAGGAAAAGATGACCGTGTATTATTCCTGGATTTTGTGCGTTAGTATTGAATGGCATCATAAATAGGGAGGGGGGTGTACAACAAAAAAAGGTGGTGTAGAGTTCACTCAGATCATAGAATGACATGTATTTGTAATAAATTTTATAACTAGAATGAGATGTATTCAGCTAGAGAGGATGCACAAGATGTATGATATTTTAATTGGAGGGGGGCTAGAATGGGATGTATTCATGCTAAATATTTAATGGTACTTGCACCACTGGTATCAATGCGGTATTTGCATTTTGGGAACTCAATCTGGTTGGCTGGTGATGAGACATGTTCCTTATCATCACATCCAATGTCTTGCTCAATGACCTAATGAATGTGTGAGATAAAGCTTGAGGAATCATATTTTTAGCCTAACAGATAACATATTCAATTAATGACACATTAAAGAGGCCCCACTCGACAGAGATTCAGAAATAGGGTTAGGTTCAACTATTCTTTCATAAGCTCAGAGAACATAATATTGCCTCGAAGGAGGGATATAATCAACTCATCCTATTGACTACTTAAATTATATCACGATAAATTTTGCTTTCACATGACAGATCAAAACAAATGTCAAATTCTGACCTATTTTTGCCGTTGTTAGTTTCAATGTCACATGGAATATGTGTATCCTACATTTTTCATAGTAGCTTGCCCTTGTGTATTTGGCTCATACATTCTCGTATATGTTTCCAGAAACTTGAGACAGTGGCAGGTAAAGCACAACTATCTATTGATATCATTTTATGTCAGGCAAAGAACAACATGATCACTTTATATTTTATGGAATAAATGACTAGTGCTCATGTCCATCTTGATACCTACAGGGGTACATGAATGAACTAGCCAGGACTAACTCGATATTATGACCTTCCTATTTAAGTCAGAAGGCCCCGATAACAAGTCGAAAATAAGAATCATGAAGGCGGGAGATTTTCTGAATGTGTATTGTGGATTGCTTCCACCTTCTCGTCTATTGGGATAAATCCATCTATTAGTTCATGGAACGCTACCTTGCAATCTTTCCTTCTAAATGTCCAAGAAGTACAAGATCACTTGGATCAAACTTAATGCCAGCAAGGAATCTTGGCCGTCATGATGAAACCTGCAATATAAAGAATGAAGTATAACCAAAATACGCCCACAAATCACAATGTTTTACACATTTCACCAAGACATAAAGCAAAGATCAGGATACCACTATTCAGGAAAGATGGTCTACTATTCTCATAGGGTTGTGTCAGGATACCACTATTCAGGAAAGATGGTCTACTATTCTCATAGGGTTGTGTATGTTAGTATTATTGACATCAGAAATACGGAAGGGGGGTATACAACAGAAAATGGTGGTGTAGAGTTCACTTGAAGCATAGAATGACCTGTATCTGTAAAAAAAATTAACTAGAATGATATGTATTCAAGAAGAGAGGATGCACAAGATGTATGAGATTTTAATTGGGGGCTAGAATGAGATATATTCATGATAAATAGCTAGTGGTAGTTGCATCACTGTTATTAATGCAACATTTGCATTTTGGGAACTCAATCTGGTTGGCTGGTGATGGGTCATGTTTCTTGTCATCGCATCAAATGTCTTGCTAACTTACCTAATTAAGAGATAAAGCTATTTTAGGAATCATATTTAGAAGTCTGGCATAGAAAAAATTCAATTAATGATGCATCAATGAGATTCAAAAATAGGGTTAGTTTGAGCTAATATCCCGTAAGATCAAAACAATGATTTTTGCCTCAAAAGTGGGAAAAAATAACACATCCCATCATGTGCTTAAATGATGTCACAATACATTTTGCTTTCATGTGATACATCCAAACAAGGTCAAAATTTGAAAAAAAAATTGCCACTGTTAGTTTCAGTGTCACGTGGAATATGTGTATCTCTACATTTTCATAGTAGCTTGGCCTGATTCAAGCGACTCAAAAAAATTCATAAATGTTTTCTGAAAATGAAAACACAGAGACAGTGGCAGGTAAAGAACAATTCTCTACTGATACAGTTTTATGTGAGGTAAAGAACTAGTCGGTGATTTTAAATTTTGTGGAAGAAAAGACTAGTGCTCCTGTCAATGTTGATACCTACATGGGTATATTAACGAACTAGCAACACTTATACTAGATACTATGAGCTAGATATTTAATTCAAAAGGCACTGAGAACTAGTCAAAAATAAGAATCATGTACAAGGGAGATTTCCCGGATGTATAGTCAATTCCTTCCACCTTCTCTATGGTTGGACTAACACCATCTATTAGTATGTGGGACACTGCCCTGCCAATCTTTCATTCAAATTTCCTAGTACAAGATCAGTTGGACTAAACTTAACACTAGTAGGGAGTCCTGGCCATCATTATGAAACCTGCAGTATAAAGCATGAAGTGCAACCTAAAGATACCTAGAAATCATGACATTTTACACGTTTAACCAAGACAAAAAGAAAAGATTATGATACCACTATTCACAAATAGATGGCCACATATAATTCTTGGTTGGTGTGTCTTAGTATTAAATGGCATCCGAAATCGGGAGGTGGAGGCTTATAAGACGTAAAAAAGGTGGTGCAGAGTTCACTCGAATTGTAGAATGACATATATTTGTAACAAAATTTGAAAACTAGAATGAGATGTATTAAGGAACAGAGGACGCACAAGATGTACCAGATTTTAATTGGGGTGCGGGGATAGAATGAGATGTATTCATGTTAAATTGTGAATGGTACTTATATCAGTGTTATGAATGCGGTATTTGTAGTTTGGGAACTCAATCAGGAAAGGCGGGTGGTGAGTTATGTTTCTTGTCATGGCATCAACTGTCTTGATAAATGACCTAATGAATATTGTTGGGGAACGAAACATGAAAATAAAAAAAGTTCCTACGAACACCCACGATCTATCTAGGAGAAGCATATCAACGAGTGGGGAGAGTGTGTCTACATACCCTCGTAGATCGTTATGCAGAAGTGTATATCACGTGGTTGATGTAGTCGTACTCATCATGATCCAATCGCGATCCAAACCGATGAAATACCGAACGGACGGCACCTCTATGTTTACACACGTACGACTCGATGATGTCTCCTCATCCTTTATCCAGAAAGTAAGGGAGGAGAAGTAGATGGGATCATCAACAGCACGACGGTGTGATGGTGATGGCGGTGGAGAGATTCCGGAAGGGCTACACCAAGCGCTTCTGAAACAACGAAGATGGAGGAGTTACGAAATAACGGGAGAGAGAGGGTTCCAAAGTCTTGTGTATCCCCTTGGGGCGCCCCTCCCCTCTCTCTCTCTATATATATATATAGGTGGAGGGGCGTGGTGGCCAGCCCTCCAAGCCCTAGGGGCGCACCAAGGGGGGTGAGTTGGACTCCTAGTCCAATTCCCTCCTTTTCCATACACAGGTGGACTTTCCACCTCTCCCAAGCCACATGGGCCTTGAGGGCCCAATAAGGCCAAGGCGCCTCCCCAAAGCCCATATTGTCCCTTGGGATGTGGTGGAGCCCTTGATGGACTTCCAGACTCCTCTGGAATTTTCCGGAACCTTATGGAAGCTTCCCGGTACAATACCAAAAAAACTAAAACTTTTTCCGTAACCCTGAAAGGAACCGTCCATATATAAATCTTTACCTCCAAACCATTCGGGACCTCCTCATGATGTCTGAGATCTCATCCGAGACACTGAGCAACATTCAGTCACCAACATGCATATCCCAATACTACTCTAGCGTAACCGAACATTGAGAGCGCGGACCCTAGGTTCGAGAATCATGCAGACATGACCGAGACACCTCTCCGGTCAATAACCAATAGCAGAACCTGGATGCCCATAGTGGTTCCTACATATTCCATGAAGATCTTTTATCGGTTGAACCATGAGGTCCAAGATTCGGTTAATCCCGTATGCAATTCCCTTTGTCCGGCGATATGTTACTTGCCCGAGATTTGATCATCGGTATCTCCATACCTAGTTCAATCTTGTTACCGACAAGTATCTTTACTCATTTCTTAACACAAGATCTCGTGACTAACTCATTAGCCACATTGCTTGCAAGCTCTTTACGATGTTGTAGTACCGAGAGGGCCTAGAGATATCTCTCCATCACACGGAGTGACAAATCCCAATCTCGATCCATGCCAACCCAATAGACACCTTCTGAGATACCTGTAGAGCATCTTTATGATCACCCAGTTATGAAGTGACGTTTGACAGCACATAAGGTATTCCTCCGGTATCCAGAGTTGCATGGTCTCATGGTCTTAGGATAGATACTTGACATGAAGAAAGCTATATCAATAAACTCAAGTGATACGATCAAATGCTAATCTTATGGTTGGATCTTGTCCATCACATCGTTCTCCTAATGATGTGATCCCATTATCAAACGACAACTCATGTCTATGGTTAGAAAACCTTAACCATCTTTGATCAATGAGCTAGTCTAGTAGAGGCTCACTAGGGAAACAATATTTATTTATGTATTCACACTTGCATTTAAGTTTCCGGTCAATACAATTCTAGAATAATAATAAACCTTTATCATGAACAAGGAAACATCATAATAACCAATTTATGGTTGCCTCTAGGGCATATTTCCAACAAATATGATACATATCCCACTTGACACAGATTGAAATTAAATTATTTAAAAGTGATTTTTCCTCAAAAGAGCGAAACAATAACCCATCCAACTCTCCGCTTAAATCGTGGTACATTCTTCTTTCACATGACGCATCCACAAAATGTCGGTTTTTTGAATTTTTTGACACTATTAGTTTTAGTGACAAGTGGAGTATGTGTATCCTACATTTTCTTTGCAACTTGGCCTTGTGTAAGTGGATCATACATTTTCATAGATATTTACAAGAAAAAGAACATGGAGAAAATCTAAGGTAAAGAATAATTCTCTATTGATACAGTTTTATTCTGAGTAAAGAACAACCTGGTCATTTTGTATTTTGTGGAAGAAATGGCTAGTGCTCACGTCTGTCTTGATACCTACAGGGGTACATGAATGAATTAGCCAGTACTTACTCTAGATACCATGAGCTAGCTATTTAATTTAGAAGCCCTGATATCAAGTAGAAAATATGAAGTATGTATGAGGGTTATTTTCTGAAAGTGCATAGTAGATTCCTTTAACCTTCTCCATGGTTGGGAAAAATCATCTATTAGTTCATGGAACGCTGGTCTGCCAATCTTTCCTTCTAAATGTCCAAGCAATACAAGATCACTTGGATCAAAGTTACCACCAAGAGTTGGAGTCCTAGACAGCATGATGAAATCTGCAATAAAAAGAATGAAGTCCTACCAAAATATGCCCAGAAATCATGACCTTTACCCATTTAACAAAGACAGAAACAAGATTATAATACCATGATTCATGAAAAGATGGCCATGTATTCTTCTAGGATTGATTGTGTTAGTATTAAATGGAAACATAAATAGGGAGGGGGGTATACAATATAAAAGATGGTGTAGAGTTCACTCAAATCACAGAATGACATGTATTTGTAATAAATTATGTAAACTAGAATGAGATATATTAGGGAACAGAGGATGCACAAGATGTATGAGATTTTAATTGGAGGGGGGCTAGAATGAGATGTATTCATGTTAAATAGTGAATGGTACTTGCATCATAGTTATCTATCTGGTTTTTGCATTTTGGGAAGTCAATCTCGTTGGCTGGTCACGAGACATGTTTCTTATCATTGCATAAAATGTCTAGCTCAATGACCTCTAGAATGTGTGAGATAAAGTTATCTTAGGAATCATATTTTCAGCCTAATAGATAACTTATTCAATTATTGACACATGAAAGAGATCACACATGATAGAGATTCTAAATAGAGTTAGGTTTAGCTAATCTTCGATAACCTCAAAGAAGTGATTTTTTGCCTGAAAGGAGGGAAATAATCAACTCATCCTATTGACTACTGAAATTGTATCACAATAAATTTTGCTTTGACATGGCACATCGAAACGATGTCTAATCCTATTTTTTTCCATTGTTAGTTTCAATGTCACGTGGAATATGTGTATCCTACATTTTCATAGTAGCTTGGCCTTCTGTAAATGGACCATCCACTTTGATAGATGTTTCCAGGAAAAAGAACGTGGAGACAGTGGCATGTAAAGAACAATTCTCTATCAATATAGTTTTATGCCAGGTAAAGAACAACATGGTCATTTTGTATTTTGTGGAAGAAATGACTAGTGCACCCGTCCATCTTGATACCTATAGGGGTACATGAATGAATTAGCCCGAACTTACTATGGATAGTATGAGCTTGCTATTTAAGTCAGAAGGTCCCGATAACAAGTCAGAAATAAAAATCATGCACGACAACGATTTTCTAAATGTGGATTGTAAATTCCTTCCACCTTCTCCATGGTTGGAATAAAACAATCTATTAGTTCATGGGACGGTGCCTGCCAATCTTTCCTTCTATGTTTCCAAGCAGTACAAGATCAGTTGGATCAAACTTAACACCAGCAATGAGTCTTTCCATCATGATGAAACCTGCAATATAAAGAATGAAGTGCAGCCAAAATATGCCAAGGAATCATAACATTTTACACATTTAACCAAGACATAAAGAAAAGATCATGATACCACTATTCAGGAAAGATGGCCGTGAATTCTTCTAGGATTGTGTCTTTTAGTTTTAAATGACATAAAAAATACGGAGGGGATGAGTGTACAATAGAAACTCGAGATGTATTCAGCAATAGAGGATGCGCAAGATGTATGAAATTTTAAGTGGGGGAGAGGGCCAGAATGAGATATATTCATGTTAAATAGTTAAAGTTACTTGCATCACTATTATCCATGCGGTATTTGCATTTTGGTAACTCAATCTAGTAGGCCGATGATGAGACGTGTTTCTTATCATCGCATAAAAGGTCTTGCTCAATGACCTAATGAATGTGTGAGATAAAACTATTTAGGAATCATATTTTGAGCCCGATAGATAAAAAATTCAATTAATGACACATGAAAGAGATCCCACTTGACAAAGAATTGAAAATAGGGTTAGGTTTAGCTAATCTTCGGTAAGCTCAAAGATGTGATTTTTTTTCCTCAAGGGAGGGAAATAAGCAACTCATCCTACTAACTACTTAAATTGTATCACAATATATTTTGCTTTCACATGACACATCCAAACGATGTAAATTCTGATATATTTTTTGCTGCCATTGTTAGTGTCAATGTCATGTGTTATATGTGTATTGTAAATTTTAAAGTAGCTTGGCCTTGTCTAAGTGGCTCATAAATTATCATAGATGTTTACAGGAAAAAGAACAAGGAGACACTACCAGGTAAAGAACAGCTTTCTATTGATATAGTTTCATGCTAGGTAAGGAACATGGTCATTTTATATTTCGTGGAAGAAATGACTAGTGCTCCCCTCCATCTTGATACCTACAGGAGTACATGAATGAACTAGCGAGGACTTACTCCAGATAGTATGAGCTAGCTATTTAATACACAAGGCCTATATAACAAGTCAAAAATAAGAATCACGTACGAGGGAGATTTTCTGAATGTGTATCACCTTCCCTATGGTTGAAATAAAACCATCTACTAAAACATGGGACGCTGCCCTGCCAATCTTTGTATCTAAATGTCCAAGCAGTACAAGATCACTTGGATCAAACGTAACACTAACTATGAGTCTTTGCCATGATGATGAAACCTGCAATATAAAGAATGAAGTGCAACAGAAATACCCCCATAAATGATGACGTTTTACACCTTTAACCAAGTCAAATAGAAAAGATCATGATACCACTATTCGGGAAAAGATGTGTCGGATTTCGGGTTCCGGCAGACCCTTGAGGTTCAAACTCTGGGGTGCGCGCGAAGATCTCTCCTCTACCAACCCACGTCCCAATGCCTCGCTCGGAATCTAGGCTAGAAAGATGAACAACACAAGGGATGCAAGGTTTATACTAGTTCGGGCCACCGTTGTGGTGTAATACCCTACTCTAGTTTGTGGTGTGTGGATTGCCTCAGGGGCTGATGATGAACAATACAAAGGAAGAACTGCCTCGCGAGGGGAGGAGTTCTTGTGGTGGTGTGTTTGGAGAGGAATTGCTCCGTCTATGTTGGCTCTCCGTGATATCTAGCTGAGATGATCCCCTATTGTGGTGGCTAGTCCTATATATAGAGGCCCTGGTCCTCTTCCAAAATATTGAGCGGGCAGGGCGCCAACAACGGCCATTTTGAAGGGGAACAGCTAGTACACTTATCCTGACTAAAGTTGGTCTTCAACTGCCAAAGGTCCTGACGATGACGTCGTCTTGGGCTCCACGATGACCTCCATCCTGCCAACCCGCTGGCCTTTTTCTTGTTCCACCGAAATGGTGACCTTTGCTTGATGCCTCGGTACCCCACGCATGTGCTGTAACACCCCGGTTTTGTTGCGCTAGATGTCTGTCAGTTATTCGCCGTCGTTGCCATGTCATTTGCTTGCGTGTTGCATTTTATCATGGCATCATGTGCATTTCATTTTGCATACGTGTTCGTCTCATGCATCCGAGCATTTTCCCCGTTGTCCGTTTTGCAATCCGGCGTTCCTATGCCCTCCGGCGTTCCCCTTTCGTCTCTCGTTGTGAGCGGGTGTTAAACTTTCTCGGAATGGACCGAGTCTTGCCAAGGGGCCTTGGTATAGCACCGGTAGACCGCCTGTCAAGTTTCATGCCATTTGGAGGTCGTTTGGTACTCCAACGGTTAACCGGGTAACCGTAAAGCCTCCTTCTCTTTGCAGCCCAACACCCTTCCAAAGTGGCCCAAAACCCATCTAACTCCCCTCCATGCTCTTGGTCGTTCGATCACGATCGCGTGGCTGAAAACCGCTCCTCATTTGGACTCTCCTAGCTCCCTCTACCTATAAATATGTGCACTCCCCCGAATTTCCGGATCCCCAAACCCTAACTTCGTCCCCCTCGTGCCGCCGGACATGTCCATCCGCGCCGGACATGTCCGCCGGCCACGTCGCTGCAGCCAATCAGGAGCCGCCACGTCAGCTCCGCCGCCCCGCGACCTCTCCCGCGCCGCCACGTGTCCGCCGCCGCCGCCCCACTCCACCGCGCGCCCCGGCGGGCCCGCCGAGCCCGAGGCCGGCCCGCGCGGCCCGCCCACCGCCACCGCGCGCCCGCGGACGCCGCCTGCCCCGAGCAGGCCCTTGCCGCTGCCGCCGGGCTCCGCCCTCCGCCGCCGCCGCCCGAGGCTCCCCCGCCTCCAGTCGCCGCCGCCGGAGCTCCTCCGGAGCTCCTCCGCGACCCCAACCACGCCTCCGGCCTCGCTCGGCCCCGCGCCGCTCCGCCTGTCCTGGCCGCGAAGCCGCGCCGCCCCATGCAAGCTCGCCGTGCCTCCTCGCCGGCCCGGCCTCGCCCCGCGCCGCCGGCGATCTCCCGTGCCTCCCCGGCCCAGATCCGGCCGGATTCGGGGAAGGAGACCCCAGATCCGCCATCTCCGGCCTCCCCGGTGTCTTCCCCGTCGTCTCTAGCGACCTCTCCGGCGAGCTCTCGCCGCCGCCTCGATATCCGTGCGAAGGTTGACTTTCCCCCCTCTGAAAATCTGCTAAGTCCCCGAATCTGTGTAATTTTCATGCCATGTTTGACCTGCCGTATCTCTGCATCGGTAGATCCTTTTTGTGCATGTAATATGTCAAATTGTTCGTCTCAACGAGTACATCATTTCATTCCATTGCATCATATTTATTTGAGGTTATCTTGATTCATGAATCGTTGTTGTAAGAGTGCTTCATAATGTTTTCTGCTATCTGTTATCAGAACGAACTCTTTTGTCATTTTTGCCATGATTGATGTGTGCATCCTATGAGGTTGATGTCTACATGTGTTTTGATCTATGCTATGTCTTATTTACATAGGTGCTTACCATGTATTTTTTTGATCAATGTGGTGACTAGCACAAGCATGCAAACTAGGCATTGTGATGTTGCTGATTTTAGTCCCTGTTCTACTGTTATTTTGATGCCATGTAAACTTGATGCTACAGAGAGATCCATGCATAATTTGAGATACTTCAGTAAGGGTGTTTTGAACATATGGTTATTGTCTATCCATTAATGCCCTTGTTTGAAATTATTGAGTAGTCTAGCATGTCATTTTCGTGCTCTATGTTTGCTTCAAAATGTTTCCTGGCAGATTGTTTACATGTTATTCAATTTAGCCAAGGATGCTATAGTTGATCCTTGCATGCTATGTACTTGTTCTTGCCTTGGTCGGTTACATAAAAATGTATTCTTGATGATGCTATGCTTATCATGTCATGCAATGACTTGTGGTGAGTGTATCGAGCTTGTTAAGTAGGGTACATGATGTTGCTGTTTCGCTAGGCTGAATCTGTTATTTCGTGATGCTATATAAACATGTTGCTACTAGTTATTCTATGCATAATCTGGAGATGCCCACTAAACATGTTTTGATCTACATGTCATCCTCTAACCATACATGCCCCTGGTTGCATTTATAGCTTGCTGTAGATTGTTCATATCTTGCTCCAAAGTTGCTTCATAATGTTGCTGTCAGCCTGTTAACATTATGATCAGTTGTTGCCATGTGTTTTGCTAGTGTTCCATGTACCCTATGACCTTGCTATTGCCATGCTTAGCTTCAAAAATATGCGTTCTTACTGTTGGTTGCCTTTCCATGCCATGTATTGCTCTGTAGTGAGTTGCACAAGCTCATTTACATGCCTTCATAATTCTGTTTCTGCCATGTTTGAATCTGTATTATAACTTGCCATGTTTACGTGGGTGCCATCATATTTTCTGATCCTTTTTGGCTTATGGTCAGTAAGGGACTTTTGATCTATGGGTTTATTAGATTCATGTCATGCCTTTGTTTGCCATGATAAGTTCCTGTAACTTGTTGTTTGATAGCTCTAAACATTGCATCGTGATGTTATTTTCTGCAAAGTCTGAAATTGTTATAACTTGCAATCTTACCATGTGTGTTTGAGCATGTTCTAGTGATTTCTGGAGATAGCTCAGTGTTCATGTTTTGTAATGCTATACCTGTACATCATGCCCATGCCTTTTGTTTTCATGTTGAGATGTCGTAGCTTATTGTTTTGATGCTTGCAATATGCCTAGTTGCTGTTTTGGACAGCTTGTCCTTTAAACTTGTAGTGTGTGTGTGTTGAACCGTTGCTCCGTTTTGAGTGTGCTCTATATGGAACTTGCTTAGAATTGCATGTAGCTTCATATTATCATGTTGCATACTTGTTTTGAGGTGTTTGCTTGATGTTTGGCTGCATTTTGCATCAATGCCATCTTTACCTTGTTTTGCTCATATCTTCTAGGCCATAGCTCCGAACTAAATGAACTTTATATGTAACTTGACTAGAATCTCGTGTAGGTCATCTTTGTGCATCTTAACTTGCTGTTTAACAAGTTGAACAAAAGGTTTATTCAGATCTGGACCAATTTCGAAATATGCATATCAGGACTTACCGGAATTGTTATATGTTGTTCCCGGCCTCATTTAAACTTGCTTTGATGTGTTGCTCTTGTTTGCATCATCTCTTGCCATGAGTAGCTTCGTGTAGCTTTGTCATGCATCATGCTTGTTTGTGCATCATGCCTTGTTCATATGCGGTGTGTTTACTATGTTGTGTGCTTCTTTTTGATAGTTCCTGTTTCGTTGCGATCGTGAGGATTCGTTCGTCTACGCTTGGTTCGGCTTCATCCGTTCGTCTTCTTCATGGACTTGTTCTTCTTCCTTGCGGGATTTCAGGCAAGATGACTGCTATTCTGGATCTCACTACAATCATTGCTATGCTAGTTGCATCGTTCTATCGCTATGCTGCGCTACCTATTACCTGTTTATGAAGCCATCCCAAATTGCCATGAACCTCTAACCTTTGACACCTTTCCTATGCAAACCGTTGCTTGGCTATGTTACCGCTTTTGCTCAGCCCCTCTTATAGCGTTGTTAGTTGCAGGTGAAGTTGAAGATTGCTCCATGGTGGACAGGATTTTGGTTGGGATATCACAATATCTCTTATATTATTAATGCATCTATATATTTGGTAAAGGGTGGAAGGCTCGGCCTTTTGCCTGGTGTTTTGTTCCACTCTTGCCGCCCTAGTTTCCGTCATACCGGCGTTATGTTCCCGGATTTTGCGTTCCTTACGTGGTCGGGTGATTTATGGGACCCCCTTGACAATTCGCTTTGAATAAAACTCCTCCAGCAAGGCCCAACATTGACTTTTACCATTTGCCTCACCACCACCTACTTTTCCCTTGGGAGTCGCTCTCTCGAGGGTCATCTTTATTATAGCCCCCCCCGGGCCAGTGCTTGTCTAAGTGTTGGTCCGAACCAGAGCCACTTGCAGCGCCACCTCGGGGAAACTTGAGGGTTGGTTTTAGTTGTACGTAGTGTTCATCCGGTGTTGCCCTGAGAACGAGATATGTGCAGCTCCTATCGGGATTGTCGGTGCATCGGGCGGTCTTGCTGGTCTTGTTTTACCATTGTCAAAATGTCTTGTAAACCGGGATTCCGAGTCTGATCGGGTCTTCCTGGGAGAAGGTCTATTCCTTCGTTAATCGCGAGAGCTTGTCATGGGCTAAGTTGGGACACCCCTGCAGGGTATAATCTTTCGAAAGCCGTGCCTGTGGTTATAGGCAGATGGGAATTTGTTAATGTCCGGAGTCCGGGAAGTGAACACGGTTTATGGGTTATGTTTGACGTAAGTAGGAGTTCAGGATCACTTCTTGATCATTTCTAGCTTCACGACCGTTCCGTTTGCTCTCTTCTCGCTCTTATTTGCGTATGTTAGCCACCATATATGCTTAGTCGCTGCTGCAGCCTCACCACTTTACCCCTTACTTTCCCTTTAAGCTTTGCTAGTCTTGATACCCATGGTAATGGGATTGCTGAGTCCTCGTGGCTCACAGATTACTACAACAACAGGTGCAAGTACAGGTTCATGTGATGATCATGACGCGAGAGCGATGTTTGCTTGCTTGGAGTTCTTCTTCTGCTTCTTCTTCGTTCAGGGGATAGGTTCCAGGTCGGCAGCCTGGGCTAGCAGGGTGGATGTCATTTGAGTTTCTGTTTGTGATTCATCTGTAGTCGGATGATGCTCTTATGTATTGTGATGTGTATTCGTGTGGCATTGTATGCCTCTTGTATGTATCCCCATCTATTATGTAATGCTGATGTAATGATATCCACCTTGCAAAAGCGTTTCAATATGCGGGTCTATCCTTGGTGGGACCTTCGAGTTCCTTTTGGATAGGGTCGCATATTGGGCGTGACATGTGCTTGCCCCCTTTGCACCAAAGAGGAAACAAGGACACTACACAGGGCGGCGCCCGCCTGGAGCCCGCCTGGTCTCGATCTTCATGGCTTGCGTCATGAGCACCTCGCGAGGTACCCTGCCTTGATCTCTTCGCCTCCTCGCGAGCCTGAATGGTGAGGCCGCCTCTGAGGAAGCTTCCTGTCGTCTGCCCCGCGAGGCTTGGCCCCTCGTGAGGGTCTTGAGCTTGAGTTGATGAATATGGGCCGTACTGGGCCACTGCCTGAGCCATGCCGCAGGCCGCAGGCAGCCAAGTCTGGGGACCCCCGTTCCCAGAACGCCGACAGTACCCCTCGGGCCCAAGGCGCGCCCGGACTTGGCTTAGCAGAGAAGCGGAGGGGCAAGTGCGAAGCGCCGCGAGCCCCAGCAGCCTGCGGCCTTGGGCGCTACATGGCGATTGATTGGACGTGGGCGTCTCCAGGAAGAGGATCTGGCGCCCGAAGCGCTGAGGACGGTGCTGAGGGCCTTGACTGGCGACCCTTCTCCAGGTAGCATCCGGCATGGGGCCGCCCTCTTGTATCTTTGCTCGGGCAGGGCTGACTTTGTGAGGCAGATGCCCAACATCGACGAATGGGGGCTGCGCCCGGTCGGCCTCATGGGGCCCCGCAAGAACCCAGTTGTTGTGGTCGCTCTTCCAATTGCTCACGGCGGTCCTGCCTCAGGTGATGGAGCAGGGAGGCGCGAACCGCCGGGAGATGCCGGGAGATTACGTCAGGACTCCTGCATTTTTGAACATGCAACAGAGCACTAATTGTCGCGGCCTGCTGGAGACCACGACAATTCCAGCTGAGAATCCTCATTGCCTCCGGTCAGCCCCATTCTCGGAGGCCGCCGGTATCAGGTTGTCTTGGTCCTCGCCAGAATCTGATGAGATGGAGAGAGGGACTGCAGAGATCTCGCCGATGAATCAGCCAGTACCGTAGGAAGGAGAACCGATCGCTGCCAGAACGAGCGCCGGGACAGAAAACCGATCGCTGCAACACGTTGCGTCGGGACAAAAAACCTAGGGCAAATTCCTAGGTAGCTTCAGATCCGATCAACACCACATACCTAGTGCATATACCCCAGGGGAGCCATACACAATGCGGCAGTGTATGAGGTCTTGATGTCGTGGAGCCAAACCCACGCGTCTGAGGGCATCTCCAGCCGCGCCCCCAGGAAGGCCTCTCCGGGCGATTTTTTCGCGCCGATGCCGAAAAAACGGCCCAGTTGCGCCCCCAGGAGCCCGATCTTCGCCGGCTTGGGCCGAAAAGAGCACCGGCGGACCCAGCCCGAACCCGGCGCGCTGGGGGGCGCCCGGGGGCGCCGGGGCGACCTGTTTTGGCGCGAATAAGACGCGGGCCAGCCGCGTCAGTGACTCGGCGCCTCGTCTTCCCCCAACGGCCTCGGTTCCCACGGGGAATCAATGGCAAGGCTGCCGCCGGTCAGCCTTTCCATTGATTCCTCACGAGCGGCGCTTCACGGGATGGCGCGCCGACGCCTCCCCTCCCACGCACGCGTACACACGGGCGCGGCCCGACTATAAAAGCCGGCGGCCTCCACTCGCCTGTGCCCACACCAGCCCCGTCCCTCGCCGCCGTCCAGCCCCTCCCTCTCCCTGCCTCTCCCGAGCGCCGCCGCCCAGCCCCTCCCTCTACCTCTCCCGAGTCCGCCCAGCCCCGCCGTCGCCATGGCAGAACGCTTCCCCGGAGACGAGGCGGCGGCCAACGGCTTCGGCCGCCGTTCTCTTCGCGAACAGGAGTCCTGGCTCCTGTTCCAGGCGAACATCCCGGCGCCGCCGGACATGCGCGCCGGGCCAATGGGGTGGAGACTTAGCGCCGGGGGAGTGCCCATTCCCCCGTTGCCCGACGCCGTGCCGAAGCCGAAGTACTTCGCCGAGGAGGTGGAGATCGTGCGCGCGTCCCTCACCGACGCCGAACTCTCCCTCCCCCAGCACGCCGCCGACAACCACGCAGCCTGGGCGGCGTATTTCGAGCGCCGCCAGCAGCAGCGATTGGCGTCCACCAACGGCGCGCCGGTGGTCGGCGGCCGGCAGAACAGCGAGGGGCGCCACCTCTGGTGGGGCGTCCCCGGCCACACACTCGAGGGCGTGCTCACGTACCTCGAGGGCGGCAACGACCCGCAGTTGGCGTACCCCCCGGCGCAGCACCGACGCGTCGGGCCATGGGCGCCAAGGAGGTTCGGGTCCTCCTCCTCCTCTTCCTCCTCCCGATCATCACCGTACTTCTCCGGCACTCCCGCCCTGCTCGGCGTCAAGGCCGAGCCCACGGCGGAGTCGCCGCTCGGCCGGCGCACTCGCAGCGCCGGCATCGTCATCAACGAGGGCGGCCGGTGCGCCTCCTCCTCGTCGGCTTCTCCGCGCTTCGTCAAGCCAAAGACGGAGCCGGGGCTGGCGCCGGTGAAGACGGAGCCGGGGCTGGCGCCGGTGAAGGCGGAGTTCGACGACGACGACGCGGCCCTAGAATGGGCGCGCCAGGACTCCATTGCGATGGAGAAGGCGCGCCGGGAGAAGGTGAAGGAGCGCCAGCGCGCCGCCCTGCGCCGCTTCGAGGAGCGCCGACGCGGCCGCGATGAAGACGTGGTCGTCGTCCTATGCGGCAGCGACGACGACGACGCGCCGCCGGCAGTCCGACATGGCGACGCTGGGTCCAGCAGGGGCGCCCACGTCAAGGAGGAGAAGGCCGGCGACGACGATGGCGGCGACGACTTCAGCCCCTTTCTTTTTTCGATTAGGTTAATGTAATGAAAATGCGCGAATTTCGCCGAAATTTGCCATGTTTAGCCAAAATTTAACTACTTTTTATCATAACTTCGCCGAACGGCCCTTTTTTTTTTAATACGCGCCTGGGGGCGGCCCTGGGGGCCGACGGCTGGGGACCGACTCGCCCCCAGGGGCATTTTTTGCGCCGGCTCACCCCCAGACGGGGCTTTTAGACGCCACCTGGGGGGCCAACGGCTGGAGATACCGTGAGCCAGCGTCGGGCTTGTTGCCGCATCCCGGCGGTGGCGGCCTAAACCCTAGTTCTGTCGCCTCCTTGCAACCTCGTTAAGCAACATACAATGCCGCCTCATCCCGAGAGTACGCAAGTTCGTGGCACGTGAGGCTTCGCGAGGAAACCTGTGTGTTTGGTCTACCCAATGCCTAGCGCACGTCTCCTCTGTGTACTCCCTTCGTTCTCGTCTCCTCTCTGTACTCCCTTCTCCTGTTCTTTTTTTATATCGGTTTTTTTATTATGTTGGTTAACAAAGCGGTTCACCATAGATCTAAGAAAACCGTTGGTTTTGGTGAAACAACACGCAGACTTCTTAAGTGTTGGCCACCCTCTCTTACGTCTCGAGCAAATACTTTCCCAGCCGAACAAAACATGACACATGTCAGCCCAGAAAATCCCGTAATTCTATTTTCAGAAAAATAGCAATCTTAGAAAAATCATGTATCCTAGTCTACAAATCCAAATTGAGTGATTCAAATTGCCCTGGTTTCATAATTTTGTCTAGTTTCTGTAGATCCAAAGTTTGATCATGTTTGAAAATTTTAAATTTGAATTTTCATGAATTTTATTCAAACACTAGATTGCTAATGTCTTTTGTTTGAAAATAGCTTTTTAATTGATTCTTTTTGCACTTTCTCACTAGAATTGTTGTGCATCCAGTAGCTCTTCAAACTTTACTTTTTGTTTATTTTAAATTTATTTTTTGCCAAAACAGTACTGTTTAGTATAGTTTAGTGTTATTTTCTTTCTATTAGATTTTATTTGTTTTTATTATTTTCCTTTTGTCACTTTTGATTAAAAAAACTTATTTTGTTTCTGTTATTCAATTTAAGTCACTTTTACTTGTTAGTTAAATAATTTTTATTATTCTTGTTTCTTTAGTTTATAGTGAAACTTGTTTTAATCATAAGTAGGGTTTTATAATAGCTTTTCTGTTGATTATTTTTGCATAAAAAGCTTTAGGTAAAATAATTTCTGTTAAGTTAGTTATTTTATATTTTATTTTCTGTTAATTTATTAGTTTAGTGTTTTAATTGTTGTTAAGTTTTTTACTTCGGACAAAAACCATTTTTATTTGTTTGTGGTAAAGTCTTAGACTTTTCCTTAGTAGTTATCTTTGTAGTTTTTTCCTTGAAGTTTCTTTGGATTTTATTTTGGCTTTTATTATTGATTTCTTTGTTGTTTTATTTGTTGACTGTTATTGTAGTTGCTAGAATTTCTTGTTAGAATAAATGCTTATGTGAATGCTATGTCATGTTAATATTATAGATTTTCATCGGAGTGACGAATAGTTCTACCAAGTCATTTTCTGAGAGCATATAATTTTCAACAAGTAATGCAGGCAAGTTCACTTTGACCATCTGTTGTTACCAAAGTTTTAATTGCATATAGTATCACCCTTTCAACAATTCCTCCAATAGTGATATTGAATCTTGTAGTTGAGTAGAATGCATGAGGTAGGAACCCATCTCCCTGTTAACAAGCCCAGGACGTTGTTTAGTTGAAATTCTACCTAACACTAGTACAACGAGCTGCTATACAAACGGTTTTTAACCCCTTTCCGTGACACCATTTTGAACCGTCGCCAGTGAGTGTGGGCGATAAAGGGGTCCTTCCCACACGACCCAGAACCCGTCGGGGATAGGCCCCCCGTCACACACGCTGCACGATATGAGGTCGTGTGGGACGAGCGACCGACCAAATACGATTATACGGGCCCAATCGGTTCCGGTCGTAAGTACATCACACACGTAAGTCGCAGGCAAACGTTTCCGTTCGTATATACATTACACACAGTCAATCCAAGGAAAATGTTTCCATTCGTATGTACATCCCACACAGTCAATCCAAGAAGTACGTTTCTGTTTGTATGTACATATCACACAGTCAATCTAGAGAAAACGTTTCCGTTCGCACGTACATCACACACAATTTTCCCCATTAAATCGTTTGTGATAGCGTTGCCATTGCAGACGATATTAACAATTTTACCATTTGCGTTATTGAATGCATCACACACGGTGCGTAGAAGAAACTGTGTGACATAGGTTGTCCATCATAAATACTTTTTATGTGGAAAACGTTTGTGCAAGGTGGCCTAACGCAAACAATTTTCAAGAGGAAGTCATGTGTGATTGTTCATTGATCGAACATGTTTTATTCCTAGAAACTGTGTGCGTTGTCTGAGGTCATCGCCCACGGTGTTTTCTCAATAACTGCTTGCAATAGAAAAACCCCAATTAGCACGCTAATTGGCCTATTATTAATAATCCATTTATTAATCAAATTGAAATTTCATATTAAGCACATAATATATTTTATTTTCATATTAAGGAAGCAGGATTTCATAACTGAAGTACATCAGAGTACTACATCATATACCTTCAGCACTCAGTTACTCCATAAAGGCATATAGCTAGCTACCCCATTACACAACTTCACCAACACCAATTTTCACATGCAACATCTATAACCTTTCGAAATTAGCATCATAGACGGTACATGGATAGATGAATCTTATATGGAAAACTGCTGAAGTGGAAGACGAATACCGAGCCTTCATTGATGTTGAAGGTCTTTGCAACTTTAGGCCAGTGCCTGTGGATGATTGACCGCCCATCCTTCGTCATCTTTACGAAGACTTCAATATTGTACCGTGGGTGTTGTATGAATACCTTCCTCGCCTCCTGACCATACAGGTCGTTTGAGAGGTAATCATCAGTGAACTGGTTTGGAAAGGTCAGAAAACAAGGACATGCATAAATATCTTCTCTAGATTTGAAATGGCGCAAATGAATAAAAAGACAAGGTATAATAGTTAGTATCATCCTGTAGTGAACTGATATCTTCTTCATTGTGCAGACAAAGATCTTGTTTTTTTTCATTGTAATTTCTTTATCCTAACAATCTTTCTGAGTTTCTTGACTTGACTAATATTCATGGACAACTCATTTCCCCATATGCAAAAAGGGTCGAAGAGTGGGTCAAAACCTCTGACAGCAGGACCTACATATGCAAGATGAAATTGTTAAAAACTTAAATGTTAGAATGGTTCCTGCAATTGCACAATAATGTGCTATTAGACAAAGGATAATGCATGTGCAGACCTCGACTGTAAACCTTAGTGCTTCCCATTGTTTCCCTGCAACACGTATAAGGTAGTTTAATCAGGTTAAGTGAGGGTTGCCATGCTATAGTAAAATATGTTGATGAAAAATAAACACATTGCAGATTCATCAGATTAATTCGAGCCACATGGAAAAGCCATTTATCCAAACCAAACATGATTAAGAACTAGGAAATATACCAATTGTATATGTTTCTCATCTATTAAGTGCAACCAAATTTGATTTATTCCTCACACGCATAACAATACAAAATTGTACCCACAACAATTGGACATTGCATTGCAGAATTGACCCAAGCAATTAACTAAACACCACAACAAATGAACCAAACATTAACTGAGCACCACATTGCATAATATAACATACTCCTAATAGAAGATCCGACAGTTAACCAAACCAAGCATGCTTAACAACTTGGAAATATAGCAATTGTATTTATTTCTCATGTATTTAGTACAACCAAATTCGACCTATTTCTCACATGGTAGACAATAAAAAAATGCACCCACAACAATTGAACATCGCATTGCAGAATTGAACCAAACAGTTAACTAAACACCACAACAAATGAACCAAACATTAACAGAGCACCACATTGCACAATATATAACATACTAGAAGATCAGACAGTTAATCAAGCCAAGCATGATTGACAACTTGGAAATACAGGAATTGTATTTGTTTCTCATGTATTTTGTATAGCCAAATTCGACTTAAAGACAATATAAAATTGCACCCAGAAGAATTGAACATCACATTGCAGAATTGAACCAAACAATTAACTGAACACGACAACAAATTAACCAAACAGTTAGTAAGTGAGCACCACATTAGATGACATATAGAACATATACACTATAGGAATATATTGCATGGTAAAAGTACATAGGACAATTCACTAGAATTTGTGAAGTAAAGGTAGGAGAAGCACATGCAATGGGTAAACCGACCATGCTTAACCGGCGTAGCTAGATAACTAAACATATGTCCTTATAGTGAGCTAATAAGACAAGCTACTCCTAATCGTCGAAGATATCGATGATGATTGGCTCCTTGGACATGGAAGAGGGCGAGGCCTCCATATCGTGGGTGCCCTCCTCATAGTGGTGAGTTGCCTAAGCCGCTCCGGGCACCAACCTGCTGGCTCTCAATTTAAGGTAAGCACGGGCACGCTAAGAAAACACCTCGTAGTCTTCATCAAAGGTACCAATGGTGGCCTTGAGAAAACACCACGAACTATCGTTTAAAGCAGCAAACCGCATTGCGGCGGCGGCTTGCAAGGCTTGATGGTGGCCCCGACGGCGAGGTGCTCCTCCAAGATTTGGGGGGTCGGCATAAATGGCAGCCATCGCAATCTCATCCGCGGGTGCAGCCGCGATTTGCTTCTCCGCTGCCAAATGCTCCTTGAACTCCTGGCTGTACTGTGTGCACCATGGCTTAGGGCGGCGATTATTTAGGGTAGGGGTCGGTGATTTGGGTGGAAGGTGTCACACCGGCGGTCGGGGCATGTGGGATGTACAAGGAGGAGGAGGATGGGGGTTGGGTGTGGATTACTTGCCTGGATCGACGAGGCCGAGCAGGGTGAAGGAGGGGCGTTGGCGAGGAGGCGGCGCTGCAAGCAAGGTGTGAAGGTTTGAACTTGGAAACGAAGGCAGAAGTAGAGGAAATGTGGCTTTTGGTGGGGGGGGTGGGGAGGTAGATATTTCCGCGGAAGCCGAAATTTTGGCTCGGTGCAGCGCAAATACTGGCGCGCACAAGTGTCATCAGACACGGTCCCTTATTCAGCATTGTGTACAATATGTGACCATCACAAATGATTCATATAGCTTAGCCCATGTGTGATGAGTTTGAACGTGCAAATTTTGGTCCGAATTTCCCTAGTTATACTGGTCCTCACGTCATTGCATAATTTGGGTACACAACGGAGCCTACAACATACCCACACTTCTTAATCGAGCAAGTTCAGCAATTAAAATACATGCACATGCTTCGGTGCACCAAAATAGGTTGTAAAATCATATATGGGTCCATGGGTTGATGCTTATGTCCCATGCAAGAAATGGGGATGAATTCCAAACACCTCAGCACCGTTGCACATCGGCAAACGTTGAGATACTTGGTATTGAAATTTTAGTAACTCCAAAACTTGTCTGAAATTCATGAACCTTGGCATGCTATCATGGAATGGCATCAACAAGATGTGGTACAATAATTTGTCCCATTTGGGGCAGGTTCGGTATAAACTTCTCGCAAACCAGAGCTTCTCACATGAAGCCCCACGGTTCAGGTAGGGAACGTGTCGCCGTTGTGGACGAAACGATATTCGTTGCCTCTTCTTGCTTTCAAAAAAAATTCTGGTCTCAACATAGAATAACAGGAGTGTTGTGTTAAATTTTGGAAAATTTCAGGGTTCGTTTGGACCCTTTTTATACATTAACTAAGTTTTCTAAACATTTATGTGCATAACTTAAAATTGAACTACAGGCACATGCTCTAGTGCATAAAAATGGGTTGAACAATCAAATGTGTGTCCTTGGTTGCATGCTTAGGTCCCATGCAAGAAATCGGACTGAATGTTAAACACCTCGGCACCGTCGCTTGGCCGCAAATATTGAGGTACATGATTTTAATATTCTAGTAAATCCAAAACTCGTCTGAAATTCATGAAACACAGCATGCTATCATGAAACGGCATCAACATGCTGTGGTGAAAAAATTGTCAGATTTGGGGCAAGTTTGGGTCCAAGATTATCACAAACCAGAGCTTCTCACAACAAACCTCATGGTTCCGGTAGGGAATGTGTCACCTTTATGGACGAAAGGATATTCGTTGCCTCTTCTTGCTTTCAAATTTTTTCTAGTGTGAACATAGAACAACAGGAGTGTCGTGCAAGCTGTCCCCCAATGCGCAGGCTCACCGGGAAGCGTGCGAGCTGTACGCTACGCCGGCTCATTGGAAAGTGAGCCCTTTGACTTCCATGGCCGCCCGCGTTGCTCGCATCCTCTCCATTAATGGTGCTAGAGCCGCTGTTTAATACGGACGGCCTTATTGTTCGCCTCCCATTCCCCTCCCGCAGACCTCCACCGACGCCATGACGTAGAAGGATCATCTGCCACTAGTCTTCCAGTTTGGTGAAGTCGACTCTGAGGCGGACGAGATAGAAAACAAGGAGGAATGGGGCCTCGTGGGCATGGCCCTGAACAAGCTAGCCGTGGTGGTTGCTGCCCCGCGCCAATCCCAGCTCCAATCCCCGCGCTTGAGCGAGCATCCCCATAGCATTGACAGGTTGGTCACCGAGCACTGTCACAGCGGTGGAAGCCGCGGGCGTCAGCGAGGTCCCCGTGGACCCGTGCGAGCTCATGTACATGCCAACGCCAGCGCTCGTGCCCGTGCCCGTGTGCGCCCCTGCACCCACCGCGACATCGGTCCCCATGCGTTTGCCTGCACCTATCACGCCCGTGCCAGTGCGCGCACCCCCCTCAGCATCATGGGACACCGCCGTCGACCGCTACCTCGCAGCGCCGTGAGTTGTCGTCCGCCTGCGCCACGCCCGTCGATCGCTCGACAATAGGATGTTTGATTTCCAGGTGAAGAACATTTTGCGCTGCCTTGAAGACTTCAACAACGGCCTCCTTAGGACGAGAACAACAATGATGGCGCGGCACGCCGCCTCCACCGCCGCCGGAATTAGTTTTTTTGGGTTTAATATTCTATTTCGATCGTACGAATATAAATTTGCAGTGTGACTGAATGAAACATATGGTTTGGGCAAACTTGTGTTTTGCTCTCTGAATGTACAGACTTATCAAACAATTTTTAAAAAAAAAGAGCGTCAATGGTTTTTAAATTTAAAACTCTCATTGCAAACGCTTTAGATAGAACACTCGTATGCAAACCGACAACTTCCCCAGTAAGCCAACGGAAAATGTGCCAAGCAGGATTTATGCAGCTCTTCATCGCAAACGTTTTAGGTAGAACACCCGTATGCAAAGCGAGAGCTATGGTCCTTCCTCGGTAAGCCAAGGGAAAATTTGCCGTGCAGGATTTGTGCATCTCTTCATCGCAAACAGGTCATATTGTATATGGTCTGCAAAGCGAGAGCTATGCTTCCTTCACACTAAGCCAAGAAAAAATCTGGCACGCGGGACCCATCAACGCAAACGATTTTTTTGGATGACCCATGTGCAACCACGTACAGACAATTTGGTAAGATTTGCACCTGTCATATTGGGTATATTGCCATCTGTCAAATTGGAAATATTCACATTTGTTGATCTAGTAGCATTGCCCTTTGTCAACCTTGTAACACTGCCATTTGTCAAAATTTGCACCTAAAGATCACTAGCACTATCCAATTTTTGCAACTAAAATTTGGTAAGCATAGATTTCATTCATAGATTAAGCAGTCGTTCTTTATACAAACAGTTCAACTCGATAGCTAAACCGACCAAAATTTTCCCCAATTGTTGCCAACCACGTACTAAAATAGCTAGTTCAACTATATATACTAGCTAATTTTAAGTATGGTGTACAGTTCAACCACATCTATAGTTAGATTAAGTGAACAAAATAGCCCCTAAATACTACTACAAAGGGGCTTTGTACTACTTCCAGCAGCCTCTCCACTGTCGGGCGCGCTTAGTAAGAGGCTAAGGAGGAGGAGCCTATCGATGAGCTCGACAACTGCAATCTGGTACCTACCGCAGCTGCACCTTGAGCGACGCTAACCTTGAATGCCCCTCTGTGGCTCCAGACGACCCCTCTCAAAGAGGAGGGACTCCTCGTAGATCTCCTCATTCCTCGCCTCTGCGGCGACGTGTGTTGCGGCCACGGTGACGATAAGACTCTTTGCATGCTCGACAAGGCGCTCTTCCTCCTCCGGCACGAACTCGATATAGCGCGCAAGGTCGCTGATGAATCTGCAGGGCTCCACCTCCACCTCCCGCCTTTGGGTGGCGGGCACGGAGCGGGTGATGACCCTGACGGTCGACGGTGGGGTGGCGGCCATGGCCACCACCTCCCATCTCCGGGCTGCGGTGGCGGAGCGAGTGATGGCCACAGTGGTCGATAGTGGGATGGCAGCCACGGCCACCTCCCGCCTTTGGGCCGTGGTGGTAGAGCGGGCGATGGCCCTGGCTTCTGATGGTGGTGTGGCGGCCACGGCGGCAGACGGTGGGGTGGTGTTAATGGCGGCTAGCAATAGTTGCCGACGGGCAGCGGCGGCAGAGCGTGTGGTGGGTGTTGCGTGCACATCCAACAGGGACGCCACGTGCACTACACTACGCCGGGGACTACGCCGCCACCGCGGTGTAACCTCCCAGCTAGAGCTGTCCTCTGATGAAGGCGGAGTGCCTGAGCAACAATGACGGGCCAGTGCCCTTGGTGATTGTGGGATAAGCTACAGGGAGGGATGAGAAAATGCGACGCAGGACTCGCCGGACATCAGGGTTTATATAGCAGGTCGGTAAGCATTTGATTTTGGGGGATTTTGTCGAGTAGGGCGGGAAGCTTGCACGGCTATGCGCCGGAACCTGCGCGGTTGTGTGGGAACGGGCTCACCGACGATTCATTGGCGCCACTTCGAGCCACCGTTTGACCAAAAGAATGCCCCCATGCACTGCTCAAGCTTGCGCCCCAAGCCGTCTACGGCAGAGCGGTCACAAGACATGCGGGAGGAGAATGAAACGACACATACACATACGGTTAATAAAAACAAATGTTTGTGATTTAATTACCTGCTACACCGTCCTAGTTTATAAGTCCTCTTTGTATTTTTGTGCCAAAATTTGACTAGATATTTAACTAATAAAATATGAATGCATGTCGCCAAAGATTATATCATTGGATTCGTATTTGAACATAGTTTCCAATTATATAACTTTTTAACATGCATTAACATTTCGTTAGTTAAGTTTAAGGTCAAAATATGGCACGACATATAAAGGGGACTAATAGAGCAGCACGGTGGTAGTAGCACACGGCCGCTCTCTAGGCAGTGTCGCAACTGCTAGCCGGCTTGTGTACGACCATTCCCTGCGTGTTCAACTCTCTATGCGTGTGGTTGCTTGCGGTTGAGGTGGTCATGGCACGCTCTGCTCGTGTCCCACCACACGCGCGCTGCCTATGTGTGGGTCCGGTGCACGATCATGTACGTTCGTGTTTCCATTATGCACTCGGTTTCCCCGGGCGCAGCGCCACGATGCAGTTACCCGCTGCAAAAACTACCATGCGGACGTGCCGAGAATCCAGGACGCCCGACCCCCATTTATTGCCGCAGCCATTTACCTTCATCTCTCACGCCACACGACACAATAAGCACACCCATGACGACACATACAAAGAGGACATCCAACGGTTCCAATGCTGCTCCCCTGTGGCTCCAATGGCACTCCTAGCGGCTGAT
>NC_041387.1:584690605-584704285 GCF_002162155.2 Triticum dicoccoides
CACCATGCATCATGTAGTAGACACCCACGTGGGGGGAAGGACCTCTCGGTGGTGTACACGAACAAGCCGTTCCCGGTGGAGAGCTCCATCCAAACTATGGAGCAGTTGCTTGCTGAGGACATGTACCAAGTGGTCGGCTTCGACCTCGAGTTCACCAGTGGTCGTACCGGGCAAGATTAGAAGGTTGTCTTCACCCAGTTGTGTGTGCGAGATGACGTCCTCATCTACAACTAGCACCTAGCCACAAGGCCTTGCGAGCATTTCTCCAGGTTTATCAACAGCTCCGACTACAGTTTCGCTACGATGGACACCACAAACAATCTAAAAGCGCTCAAGGTTTCGGGCTTGACCTGTTAGAATCTTGTCAAGATCAGTGACCACTACAAGGTCTGGGGCAGCACCAACAACAAACTGAACTCCCTGGTTGACCTCGCCTCGGCCATCATTGACCCCTACTAGAAGAAGATGAAGGATGAGAGCAACAAGGAGAAGAACGCCTGGCAGACTGCCTGGCATCGGGGACTGGATGAAGAACATGTCAAGTACGCGGCCACGCATGCGTAAACAAGCTACGAGAATTACAGGCGGATCATTGACATGAGGGCGTGTCTTCATCCTGCCCCAGACGAGGGATCGAGCCACAGAGCAGTGGCGGGAGCGTCACAAGAAGTAGATGACTACACGATTGTCTCTCCCAGTTTAGAATACCCACAATTGTTTATTAAGGTGTGTGCGAATGATATGTATAGTCAATTATGTAATTGGATGTTTATTTCAGTTATATATACATGTCGTTCTTCTATAGACAGAGCAAATCACACGGCTTATTAGCAGCAGTCGTCTGTGTTATTATTGATCTGCACACGGACCTGCTTTCCGTTTATCACACACATCGTGTTCAGCTGAACCGCTTCTGTTGTCTTGGCTCATCGCAAATAGTTCATCCAAGTGAATTGTATGCCCTACATCGCACACACCTTGATCTGGCAGACCGTTTCTATTGTGTTGCCTACTCATACACGGTTCATCCTAGTGAACTGTATGTCGTATATTGCACACACCCTCATCTAGCTGACTGTTTCTGTTGTTCTGGATCATCGCAAATAGCTTGTTTGGATCAACAGTATGCACGCATCGCACACGTAGCTCTGATCTGAATCATGTTTGATGAATGCGCTATTGCAAACAGTTTGTCTCATTTTTGACGGTTTTCTTACACGATCGTTTGCGATTAATGCATCACGCACAGTTTCGTCGAAGGTTCTCTGATTGGACTGTCGTGTTTGGACCATCTTGTAGTAGTGTATAGTAGATGGGGTTTGGTATGAGTGCTCGGGAGTGGTGTGAGAAGGAGGACTCTACGTCAATGATGACAACATCATGATGGCATCTTCAAGACCTTAAGACTTCAAGACTCGAGATAAGATTTCAATACACACTACTGGGTGCAATGGATGAACGGCGCCATGGAGTACCCAGTGGTTAGCCTAGGTGTTCCTGGAGAAGCGCCAGTCAATCACGCGGAAAGCTCCACCAGACTCAAAGAGATCGGAGAAATACCTCATGCTCGGAAGCTTACCTGTGCAACCGCAAGTCATT
Source organism: Triticum dicoccoides (assembly GCF_002162155.2). Classification (NCBI taxonomy): domain Eukaryota; kingdom Viridiplantae; phylum Streptophyta; class Magnoliopsida; order Poales; family Poaceae; genus Triticum; species Triticum dicoccoides. Next base: position 584,692,205 of record NC_041387.1, read on the forward strand.
ATGGGCTCTGGCTTGGTTGACATTCGTTGTAACTCTGGCTGGGATGGTGCTAGCAAATGTAGAACTACGGTAGGATTGGATGGGCACCGGACAACGGTCAGGGGAACTCTTCGGAAGACCATGTTTCGTTTGCCCAATTCTCAAACACCCTGCAGTGCGAGGACATAAAAGGAGGGAATGATTCTTGTTGGGGAAGTGCACAATGTTCTGCAGAGTTAAAACCTAATCGATTAGCAATGTCCATGGTTACGGACAATTTGAGCATATGTACTTGGATCTATCTCGGAACTCTCAACACCGGATTGAAAACTTAATTGTGGGCAACCTATGATGATATGGGCTATGAGACATCGGTTGGCGGAACCATGTCATAGTAGATAACTTTGTAGTAAATGTTTCCTTGACTATCCTTTGTGGTAGGGAAAATAAAACAAAACTAGCTTTTACGCAAAAACCTCATACATAGAGCCACAAAGCCATGTTGCATATATAATAGTTTTATCATATGTTTTCTTATGGTGATCTTGTCGGTACATTCAATGTACTGACCTACACGGCTGCAATGTTTCATGTTGCAGATACTTCTACGACGAGTAAGAGATACGGTTTAGGGTTACGGTCTACACTCAACTCGCCGATGGCAATGATAGGACTTCACACCCGTTTGATTGTTTCCGCTGAGACATATGAGGTATATATCAGTTTTACGTTATTTATACATGTGCTTGCACTTTGAGATATACATTGATGTACTGTGTGTGCCAACATACTGATTAGGGATGGCACAAATACACAGAGGTTTGACCATTTGAGGTCGGGTCACTACACTTGGATCAAACCTAACATCAGCAAGGAGTCCTGGCCATCATGATGAAACCTACAATATAAAGAACGAAGTGCAACGAAAAGATGCCCAAAAATCATGGTGTTTTACACTTTCAACCAAGATACAAAGAAAAGTTCACGGTACCGCTATTCAGGAATAGATGGTCACTTATTCCTCTAGGATGGCGTGTGCGGTTGTAAATGGCATCATAAATATGGAGGGGGAGGGGTATACAACAGAAAAAGGTGGTGTTGAGTTCATTCAAATCATAGAATAACATGTATTTGTAACAAATTTTGTAAACTGAATGTGATGTATTCAGGAATATAAGATGCACAAGATGTACAAGATTTTAATTGGGGGGACTAGAATGAGATGTATCCATGTTAAATAGTTAATCATGCTTACATCACTATTATCAATGCGGTATTTGCAGTTTGGGAACTCAGTCTGGTTGGTATGTATTTCTTATCATCACATTAAGTGTCTTCATCAATGACCTATGGAATGTGTGGGATAAAGCCACTTTAGAAATTATATTTTGAAGCTTGACAGATAACAAATTCAATTAATGACACATGAAAGAGATCCAACTTGGAGAGATTTGAAAATAGGGTTAGGTTGAGCTAATCTTTGGTAAGTTCAAAGTAGTGATTTTTGCCTCAAAGGAGGAAAATAAATAATTGATCTCACTATCTACTTAAACTGTGACACAATACATTTTGCTTTCACATGACAATCCAAATGATGCCAAATTTTGAAAACACTAAATTTCCATCATTAGTTTCAATGTCATGTGGAATATGTGTATCCTACATTTTCATAGTAGCTTGGCCTCGTGTAAGTGGCTCATACATTTTTCATAGACACTTCTAGGGAAAAAGAACCTGGAGACAGTGCCAGGTAAAGAACAATTCTCTGCTGATCTAGTTTTATGATAAATAAACAACAACATTGTCATTTTATATTTTGTGGAAGAAATGACAAGTGCTCCCGTCCATTTTGATATATGCATGTTATATGAATGAGCTAGACGGGTCTTACTCTAGATGGTATGAGCTACATTGTTAATTCAAAACGCCCTGATAACAAGTCAAAAATAAGAATCATGTACCAGGGAGATTTTTTGAATGTTTATAGCAGATACCTTTCACCTTCTATATGGTTGGAATAAAACCATCTATTTGTTCATGTGACGTTGTCCTACGAGTATTTTCTTCTAAATGTTCAAGCAATATAAGTTCAGTTGGATCAAACTTAACATGAGCATGGAGTCCTAGCCATTGTGATGAAACCTACAATATAAATGCATGAAGTGCGAGCAAAAGATGCCTAGAAATTATGAAGTTTTACACTTTAACCAAGACACAAAGGAAAGATCATAGTAGCACTATTCAGGAACATGTGGTCGCCTTTCTTCTTGGATGATGTGTGTTAGAATTAAATGGTATCAGAAATTAGGTGGGGGTATACAGTAGAAACAAGATGGTGTAGAGTTCACTCGAATCATAGAATGGCATGTATTTGTAAAAAAGTCGAATTCTAGAATAAGATATCTTCACTATTCAGTAACAGAGGAGTACAAGATGTACCAGACTTTAATTGGGGTTGGGGGCTAGAATGAGATGTATCCATATTAAATAATCAATGTTACATCACTACTATGAATGTGGTATTCGCAGTTTGGAACTCGATCTGGTAAGTGGGTTGATGAGTTGTGTTTTTATCATTACATCAATTGCCTAGCTCAATGACTTGATGAATGTGTGAAATAAAGTTATTTTAGGGACCATATTGATATGCCTGGTAAATAATAAATTCAATGAATTATACATGATAGAGATCCCACTTGAGATATATTCAATAGGGTTAGTTTGAGATAACCTTCGGTCAGGTCAAATGGTGATTTTTGCCGCAAAGGAGGGAAACAAATAACCCTTCCCACTCTCTTCTTGAATGGTGTCATTGTACTTTTTGCTTTCACATGATACATCCACATGATGTCATTTTTTCAATTATTTTCCACAACTACTTTCCATATCATGTGGAATAAGTGTACCATTCATTTTCATAGTAGCTTGGTCTTGTGTAAGTAGCTCATACATTTTCATAGATGATACCAAGAAAAAGAACGTGGAGACAATCCCATGTAAAGAACAGTTATCTAGAGATATAGTTCTATGCCAGGTAAAGAACACCATGGTCATTTTATATTTTTGGAAGAAATGACTAGTGCTCTCATGTCCATTTTGACACCTACAGTGGTATATGAATGAACTAGCCCGTACTTACTCTACATAGTATGAACTAACTATTTAATTCAAAAGAGCTTGGTAACAAGTCCAAAAATAAGAATCATCTACCCGGGAGATTTTTTGGATGTGTATAGTAGATTCCTTGCACCTTCTCTATGATTGGAATAAAGCCATGTGTTAGTTCATGGGATGCTGCCCTGCCAATCTTTCCTTCTAAATGTCCAAGCAGTACTTGATCAGTTGAATCAAACTTAACACTAGCAGAGAGTCAAGTCCATGGTGATGAAACCTACAATATAAAGCATGAAGTGCAACCAAAACCTGCCCATAAATCATGATATTTTAGAGCTTTAACCAAGACACAATAAAAAATTCATGATGCTAGTATTTAGGAACAGATGGTCGTGTATTCTTCTTGGATGGTGTGTGTTATTATTAAATGGCATCGTACGTCGATAGGGGGAATGGTATACTATGTGGGGAAAGGTGGTGCATAGTACACTTGGATCACAGAGTGACATGTATTAAAAAATTTGGAAAACTAGAATGAGATGTATTCAAGAATAGAGAGAGTACTAGAAGTACCGGATCTTAATTGGGGGTAGACTAGAATGATATGTATTCTTTTATAATGGTACTACATCACTATTATCAATGTGGTATTTCCAGTTTGTGAATTCAATCTGGCAAGGCGGATGATCAGTTGTCTTTCTCAATGACCTGATGAATCTGTGAGATAAAGATATTTTAGGAATAAATTTTTGAACCCTAATAAATAAAAGTTCAATTAATGATACATGATAGAGATCCCACTTACTCAACAAAAAGCTATCTACCTTTTTTGTTCACAAACCTACGTAATCATACCATACGAAAAGCATTGTCAATAAATGACCATGTTGAAAACTAGCCAGACAAATGCAAAATTTGTCAACTAAGCGCCCCTCTATCAATCACACGAATCCTTTAGTAAATCATTGTAGGGTATGTTGCAGCCAACAAAATCCAGGGTTCATCCGCCTTCGTAACCCATGCTCTACCGGTAGATGGTTGGCCTTCTCCTCTATCAGCTCCATTGTTAGGGTGTGTGGGGAGCCTCCAATCTATTGGTCGGATTTGTAGCTACCCATGTGATTACGTCCTTTGGTGATCCGTAAATGGAGCAGAAAGGATTCTCGCCTTTTTCCCTAGAGGTGACCCTCAGTTATGAAACCCACGAGAGGACAGTGCCCTTTAAGCTATGGTCTCAAATAAGCTTTTGCTAGAGGATTAATTCCAGCTTTTAACCAGATCATAAATCAAGCCGACACTGAAAACACTTATAATAAAAATAGGGATGGGTATGTGGACTTATCCTTACAACCATATATATGTGTCGGGACAAAAATTATATTAGTTTGTGCTCTAGAAGCCATGCATCAAGATGTGCTTGTTATGTATCAAAGTGGGCGATGTGTCCAAATTACATCTTGACAGGCACGCATCCTGCATCAGTTATCCAATCGAAGGCCCTATCTATCGCAAGGGGTTGCCTCGATAATTAAGATTCCAATAATCAAACAAAAGCATTGGACATTTAATGACTACACCTCTTGAATCCCCAAGGATAGGATCCGTGTTACCATACTAAACTTTTTTGTCACTGGTGTTCAGAATAACACTTCACGGTCTCCCTTCCCTTAGCCTCTCTGTGGCTCATTCTCCATGATCTTGCGTACCTGTAGGGATGAAGAACGCGAGCGAGACAAGAAAAACTATGAACAATTTTCTGTTACACATATGAGACGTTAATTCAAAGTACTTTCATTGTTCCCTCCAACAAATACATCGAGTGGCAAGGCCCTTGCCTCAACCCATGACCCCATCGAACTACTCACACATGGAGATTAGATCACATCAAAAACACATCATGAAGATAGATTGATTGATAATAAGTCTTACAATTGATGTCGTGTGTGATACACGATTACAAGTATGACTAGATTGTTGTGAACTGTGGTGGTGATGAAGGCCGTTTCTATGGAGATGGGAAAATGGCGGTGGCTAGGATTGATGGAGATGGCTATGGTGATGATGACGAAGACAAGCTTGTTCTGTGATGTTTTGTTGCTCATTTGGTGTCGTCCTGTAACACCCTGACTTTTGACTCTTTTTTTTCTCGTGCAGTTGGGTTTATTTGCCTTTTCTCGTCGCTCTTTCTTGAATTAACTTACTTTGACTTAGCAAACTGAAAACACTTGAATTTTGGTCTAGCAATGAGCCACCATTAGTATCTAACCCTCTAACCCTTCTCTCTCAAATGTTCCTCCCCAAGCTTTCTTTTATGTTTATTCTTTTTCAAAAAAGAATAAAAGCTCCTTTAGGTACTTGAGTTGTGAAGCAACTACCCCTTCCTCTCTTATAAAAATTCTCAGTTAGTTCACACAATGTCTATAGGTCCTAAAACCACTAGAAATGCAATCACTATGAAGTTTTTTCATTGGATCCCCTCTTCATCAAACCCATTTCTAGCCCACTCCCAACGTTACACTGCAAGTACCATTTATCTTACTTTATAGTTGCTGAAATTTGGTAAAGTTGATCACCTTAGTAACTAACAGAGGACACCCAAAGATTGGACCAAAATCTCACTCCCTCCTCTCTCAGCACAGCACAAACACTTAGTGTCCAGAGAATTCTAGAAGGTCCAGTTTGCTTTACAAATCACCCTGGCCCCATCTTTAGCCTCACACATGACTAGTACACCTCCTAGCTACTGGACAAAGTTGTGCACACCCATGGCTACCTAGGGCGCGAATGCCTTGGTGACCTAGCATGCCAGAGGGAACGATCTATGCAACGCCCGGGCCCTAGCCATGCGGCCAAAGCAAGAAACACGTCCTTGGCGCCCAAGGCCACGCGCAACCCTCTCCCTCATGTGTTCGAGCCCCCAAGGATCCAGCCAACGACGCTCCGGCCAGGTCCCCTCCCCCGAACATGACTGTGGACAAGGCCACTATTCGTCCGTGATCCTACCGTCATCATGATGCGCTAGGCTGGTGCAGGAGCTTAGCAGCTTCCTCCCAGATCCCCATGAATCACCCGAGCCTCAGGCGAAGCTAGTCGTAGGCCAGTGAAGTCTGTGATGGCTGCAGCGCGAGTGCTATGGTCTCGGCACCCCGGATAGGCCTATAAATGCCACTCGAGCGCTTGCTACACCGCACACCCTCTCCACACCTTCATATCGACTTCCTGATCCCGTAGAAGCTCCTCAGCACAGCCCCTGACCAGTGAATCGAGCCGAGCACTACCGCTCGAGCCTCACCGTCAGCAGCCCCACCAATGGCCCCTAGAGCCAAACCACCATCACCAAGAGAACTCCCATGACCCATAGGCCTCACCCACCTCCTCAGTCAACCCAATTAGAGCCCCCTCGTCGAAGTTCCGTCTCACCTGAAGACCACCACCGCAAGAGAAGAAGAAGACCATGACATCCATCCACCTCAGGAGCAATGATAGGTACGAGGATAAATGTCATGAAGCCCTCTCTCCAACAAGCCCACCCACACAAACCGATGAGGTCTCCACACCCAAGAACCACCGTTGGTGAGCCGCCGGTACCCTCAGTTGGGTTGTAAAACGGAAACATCACGGGTGGCCCCGACTCGTCATTGACTCACTTAAGTTCCGAAGTGGTATGCCGGCAAAGTCGTATTTGGAAAATATGCCTTCGACATGGCCCGCTCTGGGAATTTCTAATTATAGTTTAAAACTGTTTTTAGAATCTTTTGTTGACTCAACTTTGACCAGGAATAACTCCTAAACCATAAGTCCAATTAAGTTGATTCTTTCTGCATTATTTCCTTATTCATTTCTCCTTTTGTTGGAAAAGTTTCGGATTTGTTTGACATATCTACAAAGTTTTAGTATTTTTCTTTATATTGGAAATGCCTTGAAAATTATTTCGAGAGAGAAATAATTTACGAGGTGAAGATCAGGAGTTTTGTGACTCTCCATTTGAGCAAGGCAGGCCACCACATCCGTTTGCTTGATGGCCATGCAAGGTCATGGGTTCAAACTTGTATTTTCTCTTTTATTCATTGTTGTTTTCACTTACTTGTCTTGCTATGCTTGTGTCAATTTTTGTGTAGAGCTTAGAATTGAAGTTTAGTGTTACACTAGTGAAGTAACCATTGGAATTGTCTTAAACATGCTTTAGTCTCATCAAAGTAGGCATTTACGGTTAAACTGGTAATTGCTTTCAACAACATAAACCCGAACAAAATGGATGACACCACTTCGTGGAAAGACTTTCGCACTAGTGAATTCTTCTAGATCCATGGGAATGAATAGGGTTAGTTTTACTCTAAAGTTAAGTAAGTATAATCCAACCCCATTGACTGGTTAATTCATAGTGCCACGGAAAAGAGCCTTTTCATGCGACCACATTTGCTTGAGTGGTAAGGCCTTGTTTTCACTTATAGTTATGTATCTCTTGTGTGTCTCCAAAGAGGGAAGTTGGGATGGGTAGACTTCCTTGCCCAGGAAGTTGTTGTCCAGTCAAGAGAGCCTGGGTTGGTAGATGTGCACAAAAAAGTTGATAGATTCCCGAGGGATAATGGTTCCACGGGGTGGCAGGGTCCCAGATCCTCTCATCCAGGGCTAACCTGTGGGAGGTCGGAGACACGGTCAGAGTGCCATGCTATAAGTAGGATATGTTGGACCGGGAGTCCATGGTGTGTGGAAAGTGTATAGTTGAAAGGATCGATATAGTTGACTAGAGGGGGGATGAATAGGCAACTAACAATTTTTAGCTTTTCTTTACCAAATTAATCTTTGCATCAAAGTAGGTTGTCTAGATATGCAACTACGTGAGCAACCTATATGATGCAACAAAAATAAGCACACAAGCAAGCAAAGGATATAACACAATATTGCTTGCACAAGTAAAGGTAAGAGATAACAAAGAGTGGAACCGATGGAGACGAGGATGTGTTACCGAAGTTCCTTCCCTTTAAGGGGAAGTACGTCTCTGTTGGAGCGGTGTGGAGGCATAATGCTCCCCAAGAAGCCACTAGGGCCACCGTATTCTCCTCACGCCCTCACACAATGTGATATGCAGTGATTCCACTATTGGTGCCCTTGGAGGCGGCGACCAAACCTTTACAAACAAGGTTGGGGCAATCTCCACAACTTAATTGGAGGCTCCCAACGACACCACAAAGCTTCACCAGAATGGACTATGGCTTTGCGGTGACTTCAACCGTCTAGGGTGCTCAAACACCCAAGAGTAACAAGATATGCAAGGGATTAGTGGGGGGAATCAAATTTCTCTTGGTGGAAGTGTAGATCGAGGACTTCTCAACCAATCGCTAGAGAATCAACAAGTTTGATTGGCTAGGGAGAGAGATTAGGCGAAAATGGAGCTTAGAGCATCAATGAAGCTTAGAGGTGGAAGAGGTAGTCAACTCAGGGAAGAAGGCACCCCTTTTATAGTCAAGGAACAAATCCAACCGTTATCCACAAACTCAGCCTGCGACACGCGGTACTACCGCATTATACAAGCGGTAGAACCGCACGTGCCTGCGATACTACCGTGGCAAACCGCGGTACTACTGCTGGCACGGCAGGGGCCAGGACTAGTCCTGATGTGCTAACACAGGGAGCGGTAGAACCGCTGGCGTGGTACTACCCCGCCCCCTTGCGGTACTACCGCAAGGCAGGAATAGTCTAGGTTGATAAGACATGGACATAAAAATTACATCCGTGACTACTTCCACCGAGTTTAGATCTATGCAAAAATCTGACAAGGTACTACCGCAAGCCCGGAGCGGTACTACCATGTAGGGGGCGGATGTAAAAAATTACATCTGCCCCTACTTCTGCTAATGTTGTTGTGCCTGGCCAGAGCTCGCGGTACTACCACAGCCATGGTGTGGTAGTACCGTGTAGGGAACAGATGTAAAAAATTACATCCGCCCCTACTACCGCTCGAGCAGTTGCACCTGGCCTGAGGACACGGTACTACCGCTGCCAAGGAGCGGTACTACCGTGAGCACCTATGGTACTACCGTGCTGGAGTCCGATACTACCGCAAGGGCCTGCGGTAGTACCGCTCTGGGTAGCAGTACTACCGCCTGTCTCAGTTCAGCAACATCAGGAGTCCTTCATTTTGTAGAGACACAGAGAGACGGAGGATGCTCCAAAGAGCCAAAGGAAAGGGGGTGCAAAAGGGACAGACCTATACGTGTTGATTCCACCCAAACCTCTCCAACCCGAACCCCTTCTTAATAGTACGGCTTTCCTACGACTCAAATCCACCGAAAAGAAACATAGAGAAACGCCGTCTTCAATAGTCTCTGAGGGGCACTAAATCGTCTTGTGTTTAGACATGATATATCTGAAATGCTCAATGCACACGATTAGTCCGCAAAAGCATTGTCATCAATGACCAAAACTACTAAGGAATAAATATGCCCTTACAATGTCCCCCTTTTTGGTGGATTGATGACAATAGGGGATTTGCGCATAGGGATATAAAATGAAACAACGGCAAACCCACCATTTATAAAATATATACAGGCTCCCCCTAGATGTGTGCACTCTAGTGAAGTGCTTTGGACTGCACGGCACACATAGTAGGATCAACACTCCCCCTATATTTTACAAATAAGGCATCTCTTGCAACAATATAACTAACACTAAGCAAATAGGCAAGATAATGAATATGAGCATAATGAGAAGGGCACAAGATAGCATAGGCTCACGAACTACTAAGTAGTGAAGACAATAAAATATGCTAGAGTGCATATGTCTTACACCATATGATAGAGAACTTGGTCTAACATGCACAAACCAAACCAAAGCAAACGAGGTTCAACAGACCGAAAGAAAAGAGACAAAGAGAAACACATGACACAAGACTCGCAAATCCTACTCTCTCTCTCCCCCTTTAGCATCGACACACCAAAAATGCAGAGAGGACACCTACGACACAGGTGGTAGCTCAGGCTGAAGCGATCACTCGTCATGCTCTTCGTCGATCTCAGCAGTGGGAATGGTCTCCTCCTCTGACTCCGTCCACTGATACCCCTACTGGGCTATCCAGGCAGCCTCCGGAGTGATGATTCCCTCTGAGCCACTCTCCACAATCTCACCAAATGTCCTCAAGATCTTCTTATCATGCTGGCGACTTTCCTTGGAGGCAACATGGGTCATGTGCTGCCCTTTGGCCTACATGGAGAACAAATCCTTCATCTTGTTCTTCAGCTTCTTAGCCCAAGTGGGCTCAGTGTAGGAAGGAGTGTATTCATCAGAGCTTTCCGCATCCGCTTCGTCCTCCTCAATCTCATCCTCATCCACATCCATCTGAGCAGCCTCTGCCTCAGCACTGGTAGTAGTGTTATCCCATTGGCTCTTGATGTGGAGCTTGATGGGCTTATGATGAATCCAGCCAGGGGCAATAAACTCATCATCGGGATAGAGCTTCTCCCAAGTCTTGGTGATCAACTGAAATAGGTAAGGCCCATAGATGGGGACCTTATAGTTGAGCACCGCAAAATGAAGCTCGCACCACATGATATATGAGACATCAAGGGGTTGAGTCTGAGCCTGACATGCATCCTCATAAATGAGCATAATATCCATAAGATAGGTATGCACCTGGCCCATGTCACCTATGCACGGGAAGAGGGTGTTGCGGAAGATCGAATGCATGATGTCAAGGAAGGAGTTCAGCACCCACACCTTCTTCTTACTAGCAAGTGTCTTCTCAACAAGGAAGGGTTGGAGCTTGTTCTTGTTGGCAGACTCGGTGTTGGCATGAGGGCAAACTCCAACGGGCATGTTGAGCCCCGCATCAGGAACGTGAAGCAAATACATGAAATCCTTCCACGTAGCAGTCATCTATTGACCATTGGTCATCCATGTCATGGTCCTTGCTTCATCAGAATGGAAGTGGACCGAAGCAAAGAACTGAGCATGACGCGCCTCCTCACAAATGAGCATCATATCCACAAGATAGGCATGCACCTTATCTTTGTCACCGATGCGCGGAATGAGGGAATTGCGGAAGATCCGATGCATGATGTCAAGGAAAGAGCTCAGCACCCATGCCTTCTACTGGGAAGAATCTTCTCAACAAAGAAGGGTTGAAGCTTGTTCTTGTTCGCTGACTCAGGGTTGGCATCACTACAAAAAAAGACACATCCGTGACATTTTGGGCCGAACGAAAAAAAATTATGTCATACATATGACACTTCTATGACGACAATTGTGACAAAACCCGGTATCATCATAGATGTGGTGGGCTCCTACTTCTATGACAAAAAAACATGACAAAAAATGGGCTTTTCGTCCTGGGCGGGCCGGAGACGCAGCTACATGACATTCTTTGGGCCGTCCATGATGGAAAAAACCATGGTAGAAGCGACGGGGAGGAAAATTTCAGGGAGTTGCCGGTTACGATGGGAGGTCGGGGGCGGAGCGATGCGCATTTCTCTCGTACGTACGTGCATGTGTGCGAGGCGTTGGCTCTAACTAAAGCCGAGCGAGGCGTTGGGATCTAACTGAACCCGAGCGATTGCCCTGCAGGCTACGTGTTACTGAACCCGAGCGATCGATCGACAGCTGTTAACTGAACCCGATGGAGCGATTCCTTCGCTACTGCTGCTAACTGAAGCCGATCGATGTTGCCTCTAGGATGAACAGTGAGCATTGTGGGGGGGTGGATGTACAGTGAGCGGTGGTGTTGCCACTGGATGAATAGGAACCCGTGGTGTGGAGGGCTGGATGAATAGTAGATAGTGGAGGGGTGGTTGAACAGGACCCCGTGGTGTGGAGGGCTGGATGAATAGTAGACGATGGAGGGGTGCCCGTGGAGGGGTGGTTGAACAGTAGCCGGTGGAGTAGCGCGCGGTGGAGGCTGGATGAACAAGTGCCGTGGAGGCTGGAGGAGGTCGACGGTAGCCCGTGGAGGCTGGAGGAGGTCGACGGTGGAGATGAACAGTATCTCGTGGAGTC
>NC_041387.1:584704596-584830263 GCF_002162155.2 Triticum dicoccoides
GTTTCGACCGTAGCGCTCCAGCACAAGTCCGTTTCATCCGTTTTGCGGTATGCCACACCCCTCCCGATCAACAGGACCCCCGTTTCGACCGTAGGAGGTCCGTTTCCTCCGTTTTGCGTACGCCAGGCCCCCCCCGATCAATAGGACCCCGTTTAGAATGTGGACGGTCGAACACAAGGCCGTTTCCTCCATTGTGCGATACGGAGGCCTCGTTTCCATCGCTTGTTCCGTCCAAGCCCTCCCGATGAACACGACCACGCATTCCCTTCCGACCCAGCCGGTTGGCTCCCCATGAACACGACGACAACGTTGTTTCTCCGTTTCGACCCAGCCATGTACGTATGCGCGAGTAGGCATTCGAGACCCTGCCCGTATGTAGGTACGTGGCCGTATTTTCTTTCTTGCACCCTCGCCGATGTACGTACGTGTACATGCTACGTGCGCGCCTCTACTACGACGCGTGCGCGCCTCTACATCTACGACACGTGCGCGCCTCTACATCTACGACACGTGCGCGCCTCTACATCGACCAGTATGTACGTACACGTTCGCGACCAGAATGACAACGCTACATACACTTCGACCAGGTGGGTCCTGACTGTCAGGCACTTCCTTGCGTGCGAAGATGTAGCTGGTGGGTCCCAGCAATCAGGGGGGCGAATCATTTTTTTGCCCGGACGCACTTCCTTGCGTGCAAAGGTGTAGCTGGTGGGTCCCAGCAGTCAGGGGGGAAACGTTTTTTTCGTGAAATATGGTGGCCCGTCCGGTGGGTCCCCGCTGTCAGGTGGAGGAATAATTATTTTGTGCGTAATAAGGAGGCACTTCCTTGCTGCGGCCGTGGACCCAGCTGTTAGCCTCTCCACGTACAGTCCACGTCCGATGGAAGCCGTTCCTTGACCACGTTGACCACGCCACGCCGAGAGCACCAGGGCGGCGGACGATGGCGAGGCCTAGGAAGGGGACGACGCAGAGCCAGGGAAGACGCGGCAGTGGATGCCCACGTGTAGAGGAGTACGAGTGTTCACTGGTTCGCTGCGGTGTGAGGCTGCCATTGCCGCAGAATAACAGGGGGTGTGGGTGAGTAGAGGGATGGCCTGGCCAGCGGTGGGAGTAGTAGGGGGCGGTGAGGCCTCCGCCGCATCGCAGCCGGCCATGGAAGGCAGGAGCACGAGACACGACCGGCGCTGGTTTGGGCGGCTGGAGCAAGAAGACTAGAGGTTGAAGAAGCATTACGGCCGTTGGATGGACATCGTACGGTCACTGGAGCTAGAATCGTGCATATTGACTAAGTTGACAAAGCCCTCCGTCCCCGTCAACTTAGTAGGCCCACAAGTCAGCCTGCCACTATACTGGGTCCCAGCTAACACGGGGGGTATTCATTTTTTTTGTGCGTAATAAGGAGGCACTTCCTTGTGTGCGAAGATATAGCTGGTGGGTCCGAGTTGTCAGTGGCGGTAACGTTTTTTTTTGACAAAATACTGAGGCCCTTTCAGTGGGTCCCCGATGTCAGGTGGAGGAACCATTATTTTGCGCGTAATAAGGAGGCATTTCCTTGCGTGCGGCTGTGGACCCAGCTGTCGGCCTCTCCACGTACAGTCCACTTCAGATGCATGTTGGTCATTGACCACGTTGACCAGGATGCGCCGAGAGCACTAGGGCGGTGGACGATGGTGAGGCCTAGGAAGGGAACGACACGGAGGCAGGGAAGACTCCGCAGTTGTTTCCCACGCGGAGGGGAGTACGACTGAACGAGGGTTTACTGGTTCGTCTGCCGTCGCCGGAGAATAACAGCATGTATGGGTGAGTAGAGGGATGGCTAGGCCAGCAATGGGAGTACGGTGGGGCGGTGAGGCCTGCGCGGCAGCACAGCCGGCCGCAGGGAGGAGGGAGCAGGCAGTCCTGCCGGCGCTTGTTTGAGCGGCTGGAGCAGGAAGAGCAGAAATTGAAGAAGCACGACGGCCGTTGGATGGCCATCCAACAGTCACTGCTTGTGCGTCAACCTTTTTTTAGGAAAGCCTCAAATCTGTGGAAAACAGCATACAACCCATCTGCCATTATTTTTAATAATTTACAGCCCATTTTCTAATTCTTAAGGCTTTTTTTGGAGCCCATATTCTTTTTGTTAGCATTACAGCCCATATTGTGGCCACGGTTAAAAACTTATACGAAACTTTGCATATTTCGGTGTGGTCCGAACTGTTTTTAATCCCGAAATTTCGACTCACATTCAAACTGATTTTAAAAATAAATGTATATCAATATAAAATCCAACAAATTCTCCACGCATAAAAATTAATGTAATTTAAAATCTTGAAATGAAAAAAAAGATATTTGAAACTAACTGACGGTTTGATGTGTTTTAAAAATGTACAGCACATTTCTCATTACTGATGGGCATTTTATCGGCCAGCCGAATGAAAGCTCTCCTCGTCTTGAAAGATTTGCATCCCAACAGGCCTGACAAAGCGACTTACTTGGCAAATCACAAAAAAACTAGGCTGTGGCCGTGGACCCAGCTGTCAGCCTCTACACGTATAGTACTCTCCCGATGGAATGTCGTTGACCACATTGATCACACCGCGCCGAGAGCACCAAGGCGGTGGACGACGGCGAGGCCTAGGAAGGGGACGACGCAGAGCCGGGGAAGACGCGGCAGTGGATGCCCACGCGGAGAGGAGTACCAGGGTTCACTGGTTCGGCTGCGGTGTGAGGCTGCGGTCACCGCAAGGCCTGGCTAGCGGTGGGAGTAGTAGGGGGCGATGAGGCCTCAACGGCAGCACTGCCGGCCACTGGATTCAGGAGCAGGCGGTCTCCCCAGCGCTAGTTTGGGCGGCTCGTGCAAGAAGAGCAGCGATTGAAGAAGCAGCAGGACCGTTCGATTCAAATCCAACGGTTATTGCTGCTAGAATCGTTTGTTAACTAAGTTGACAAGCCCTACGTACGCGTCAATGTAGTAGTCCCACAGGTCAACCTCCCAACCGGTGCGCCCCAGATGTCAGTGGGAGGAATCATTTTTTCGCGTAATAAGGAGGCAGTTGATTGCCTGCGGCCAGGCCAGTGGAGGGAGTAGGGTAGGTCGGGGAAGCCTGCGGGGCATCACAGCGGTCCACAAGAGGAGGGAGTAGGCAGTCCCGCCGGCGATAGTTTAGGCGGCTGGAGCAGGAAGATCAGAGATCGAAGAAGCACGGTGGCTAGAATCGTGTGTTCACTGACAAAGCCTTGCGTAAACAAGTCAGCCTCAAAATCTGTGGCGTGTACAGCCCATTTGCTATTATTTTTATAATTTTTACTCATTTTCTAATTCATATGGAATTTATTGCAGCCCGTTTTCCATTTTTAGAATTGCCGACCATTTTCTTGTCAGTACCAGGGTCAAAAAATTAACTAAATATGTGGGAAATTTTTGCTGGGGAACGAAATATTCTTAATCCAAAAATTAATAGCCATACTAAAACAAATTTAAAAATAATTTAGTACTATGTCATGTTAAATCCAATGAAATACATATAAGATATCAGTGAAGAACAAAATTCAAAAAAAAACTAATATCCCGTTTGCTCGTCTTGAAAGATTTGCAGCCCAGTAATTCGGAGAAAACTAATAGGCCTAGCTTGGGTATTCTTCAAAAAGAAATATTGGGCTACCTATTTTCCCAAAGAACTGGTGCATGAGCATTTAGCTTTATTTATTTATTTACTTCTTTATGTTTAGGGGACCATGAGCATGTACCTGGGCCGGATTCATGTGAGAGCGTCCCTTCCAGTTAATTATGGACTTCTCTATTGGGCCTTCATCAGTGGGCTGCATGTTATCAACAAGTGGAAAATGTGTTCCGTACGAAAAATAGTATGAGCTCCGTACGGTACGGGGCACTAAAGGATTGAACCGTGCAACGACTTCCAAAACATTGTGTTTGTCATTCTAACAACACATTTATATTCAACCAACAGACGAAATATACTACTGATTGTACATTGAAAACAGCAGCAGCAGCAACCAGGGCTAGGGGTGCAATAGAAGTAGTAAGCAGGCCAGAAGAGTGAAGACACGGCTCTCTCTTCCAAACCAAACATCAGCCATCATTACAAAAGGGCTACCAAAAAAGAACAAGTGTATGCAACAAACTAAATAAAGATCCTACTACACCAAGTGTACGCATCTAACTAACTGCCTCAGTTAGACTATTTATTAAGCCGTGGAGATTGGTTGACGGCTTGAACCAGATGGGTGCCTGATGGGGGAAACTCCAGCGAGCAGGTCGAAGTCTGATACATGCGACCCTCTCTCCTAGTTTGGGCTGCAGAGCATGGCGGCACATATCAGGGTATGGTGCATGCAGAGACGCATGGTACACTGTGTACACACAGTTTTGCCTGATGAACGAAACCATGCTGCCATCATGATCGTTGCCGTCGGTTATCTCCTGGTTAATCGGATAATTCAGTCCGACAAACAGAGAGCGTGTGCCAAGGCTACTTACCAGTCTCCAATCAAAAATTCCTGAAGGCCCAGAAAAGCTGGGATCCTGCTCAAAGACCTTGCAGTGACTGTGATTGTATTCCGCGAAACAACATGTCCGGTACGTGCGAATGATCGTCAATCTTTCGCCGTCGTCTGATCGAGCCAGGAACCACCTGCAACTGCCATGCCATATTTCTTTGAAAGGTTCTGGGATTAGGAAGGGTAGGGACACCAGGCGGCCTACAACATCATATCAAGTTGGAGTCAAATAAAAAAGGGCTCTTGATTTAGTCAATCTTAAGAACAGCATGTTATGAGCATGAATATTTTTTCAGTAAATGTTGATAGTAATATAAGCAAGCCATCATGATATAATAGGAAAGTAACATACTGCTGTAACAGCCGTTTGTAGCGCTGACTGGAGTAGGCCAGCAATACGTCCAGCCATAGATGGAATCGACAGCGTAAATGAAGCCCTTGTGTTCAATGGCATTAGAGAACCATGGAGGATGTATGATCCTGCGATGGACGTGCAGATTTATCCACTTACCGCAGTGACCTGTCAGATAGGGGAGACCGCGGTTGAAGAACGCAATTAGCCTGAAATCTTTATAATTCCCAGATCTTGTGGGCACTTGGCAGATTACAACCTTGAGCAAATCAAACTTGGTATCATGTTGGCTACTGTAAGATTCCGAGTATTCTGGGGCGCGGTGCCAAAGCAGTGAAGTGTTAATCAAAGGAAGCGGGATCAATCGCCGGGTGTAGACCTCCACGAGCATCCAGCTGCCGCGACCGTCGACGAGCACCATCCAAGACGTGTTCATGCCGACCCAGTACATACCGTTAATGTAGCTGAGGCTGACGGGGATCGGATCGCAGTGAAGGGGGTTGATGCTCGCCACCCTATGATCATTATGCTGCGTGACATGCCGTTTCTGAAGATCAGGCGGCATCAGCAAGCAAGGAGCTGGCTTAAAAAGCTCCGGTCTGAGGGCTTTGAGTAAACGGTACAGCCCCGACGAGCACGCAGCGAGCGGCATGGTACTGAGATTGTCCACGAGCACGCTTGATTACCTCTCTGGGGAGCGAATTCTAGCCACTCTTTCGGCGGACGCTGCTCAGTTCTGCCATTGTTAGTGCTTGGGTTTCGGACGAGGGGGGAGGCGCCTTAGCGGGGATGGGAGCTTGGACGAGATTATGTGCGGACAAAGATGGAGAAGCGAATATGTGCTGCGGGAAGTGGACAGGTGATGATGACTACAGCATGCCGCTTGACTTATGAGACACATACCAGTAGCATAGGGTCATATCGATGCCAGACAACTTGCTTGAGTGATCACAGTACTGGTACTCCCTACAGTACCTACTACAGTACTATGACCTAGCTTGCTAGAGTAGAGTACTAGAGTAGAACTCTGCTCTACTACTAGCACCGGAGGAGTAGTATATTCTAATCTAAAATAGTTACAAACTTCGATGTCCGATCATGGAACGACTACGAACCGTGCTCAAAGACCGTGTCTACGTGGTGTTTGGACTTATATGCAAAAAAAATAGCAAGATGCCCGTGCATTGCACGGCACACCATCATCACCAACTCGGTTTTTTCTCTACTCCTACTCCTATAAAAGACTCAGTTGGTGATGATGGAGGTGAGGAGGCGTGTTCAGCCGGGCGTGCAGCGGACGACGCAGCACTATTTGATTTGTTATAAAAAAAGAACTTGTAAAGATAGAGGCATAGGTAGGAGCACGAGGTAAGGCCTTATCTGTAAATGTGGAGAGAGGTGCGGGTATCTTTTGTAAAATTGTCATAGTTGGCTTTATATCCGTCAGATATAGATCGGACGGTCTATATTACAAGATGGCAGGCAAACCATCATCAGCAACTCGGTTTTCTATAAGAGTAGATATATATAGATATAGATAGATAGAGACTAGGGAGTACTAGTAAGGACACCATCTACTGCTTCGTGTGCTACTCCTACGCTCCATTCGGCGGCCGCAACGCCCCCTACAGCCACTCCCTCCTGCACTCCATTCGGCGGGCGCTGTTGAAATCTGGGGAGCGCACTCTTGCGACTGCTGGCAGCCATGACTTCACCGACGACGACTTCTTCCCCAACCTCGGCAACCTCTTCCTCAATGACATGGGCGACAACCTCAACGCCAACGGTGCTGCTCCCGTTGCACCGTATGTGTTTCTGTCCTTCCTGTTCGAAATCGTGGTAGAATTCATGTTTCTACTCTGTATCCTACTACTATGGTAGTCCACATGGTTAGTTTCATCTCTGTTATAGCCGTCATGATTTATTTTGTGCTTATTCGGATTAAATCTCATAGTAACTTGCTCACATATTCAACTGGCACAACGTCCCCTACAGCCACTCCCGTTTCATGGACGGCCTGGTCGATGCCTCCAAGGAGCCCTTCGTCCACTGCTATGAGTGCCCGATGCCGTTTTGTGGCTCCCTGGCGGACATGGTGTATCACCTCACAGATGCGTGTAGCGGT
Source organism: Triticum dicoccoides (assembly GCF_002162155.2). Lineage (NCBI taxonomy): Eukaryota > Viridiplantae > Streptophyta > Magnoliopsida > Poales > Poaceae > Triticum > Triticum dicoccoides. The sequence continues at coordinate 584,711,574 of NC_041387.1, forward strand.
CACTGCTGGCCCTTGGCGGAGAACATCAAGCATGACACGTGCTACCAGTTCACCATGCCAGAGTCGCTGGAGGATCACCGCCGCCTGCTAGTCTCGGAGGAGGACGACAGCATCTTCCTCTTGATCGTGGGCACCGGCGAGCCCGCGCAGGCCGCCGCCCCGTCTTTGTAGCGTGCGTCAGGGGTGTCGCCGCTGACACTGACACTGATACGAGGCAGATGTACGGGTGCAAGGTCAATGTTAGTACCCCTCTGGGTCACGTGGGCGGCGAAACCGGCCTCATCGGACAGACTTGGAATCTGAGGAGCTTGGACTATCCCGCTAATGTGGACTTGGAAAACCCATGGCATCCATTCTATCCTTTACCCGCCGACTCGGTGCATGGGGACTCCAAGGAGGTTCACCTGGACATACGCATTATCAAGTGCACTTAGAAAACATGTAGTGTGTGTGTGGGCGCTTATGGCCCATGTCTTTGCCGCTTTTGATTCTGTAAGCTTGTCGTTAAACTTGAGTGGCTTTCGCCGCAGTCCTTCCTTTGAACTGCTCCTCTGAGTGAGCTGATGTAAGACACTTTGGGTTTCATTTGATAATGGAACCGGGGAGGAGCCTCCCTGTTCTTCTAAAAAAATACGCATTATCAAGTTAAATGTTGATCATTAGTCTTCGCTCAATGTAATCCGCTGTCTAAGCCTGTGGGGACTTCCATGCAGGATCTTGCTCTATTGGAGTATCGTGCATGAATAAAAGTGTATCCGTTTATGGTTTGGTCTAGAATCTTCCATGTATGAATTTTTACTACAGTACTGGTGAAAGACTTACGATGAACCATTTCTTACATCTCCTCTGCCCCCCTGCAAGTCATCCTGATTTAATCCCTCCGTCTAGGTGTATAAGGGCATGGTTAATATTACTTAATAGTATAGCCAACTGTTGACAATAAGAAAGTGCCATGTCATCTATAGCCAACATGTATAACAATCGATACTCAATAACTAATTCTTAAAGATCATTTCTTGCAAAGCACAATAAGTGTTATTTCTTCACAAGTTTTGGATGCAGGTTGAACAGTTGAACGCTTTTGTTTGCAAAAGATACCTTTTTATCTATTTCACCCGGATGTTTGTGAGCTCTAGAGATGAGATAATATCCGAAGAAACCTATCGATACCCGTTACACATGAGATGACCCCCACATCCTTTGTCAAAATAAACAACTCCCCGATCAATGCATTTCACTCTTTGGTGCAATGCACGGGCACCTTACTACTATAGATTAGTATGACCAAAAATTAAACTAACATTATATATAGTACGATAAATACTGATGTATGTCACCTAAAATTATATCATTCAAAACTATGTTCAAATACGAATCCAATGATATAGTTTTTGTTGACATGCACTAACATTTTGTCAGTTAAATCTTAAGTCAAATTCAATGGGGGACTAATAAACCACGACCGATGTAGTACAAGTGTAGAGGGCGGCGCTGCACGGGAGTCTCACCTCTCACCCCGCTCGTGGTGCGGCAGTAAAGCTGTCATATCACAAAACCCAACCACTCCCAGTAATAAATGGCCTGGTAAAATAAACGGACAAGCAACCATCACATCCCTCTGTCTTTTTTGCATTTCATCTCTCTGCATTTACTTTCTCCGGTTCATCTCCCACGCTCGATCCCTAGCTACTACACCTAGGGCCAATTATTTTGGCGGCTTCCCCGGCTTTTCCCCCAAGACTAGTCACAGTGGAGAGTAACAATAAGGCACCTCACTCATTTATTTGGGCTTCTAAACTACTACTCTGTCCTGGTTTATTCCTCACCATTGTAATTTGTGCTAAATTTTGACCAAAGATTTAACTGATAAAATGTTACTCAAAACACTTAGGCGTGGTGCATCTAGGTGTGTAAGTCATCTTACGAAAACCAAATAATCCGAAAACACTTAGGCGCGATGCATTAACTTCTACCTCGTTTCTTGTTTCTTGACATATCAACCAATAAGAGATAAAGAGTGTGCATGCATTTAATGACTTGAGATATCAAACACGACATGAAGTGGTTAGTTCATTGCATGCAATACTATTAATTAGCAAATAAACATTAATGTTTCTCGTTTTCTCCTCCTCCTTGGTCACGGTTCACAGAGAAATAACCACAGAGAAGGAAGCTAAAAGTAATCAATCAAATGAGCATTTTTGCATTTTTTTGCATTGAATCATTTCACAAGCTTGACTAGTGTTGTTTTTCCACTTTTACAAAAACCGCATCGTAATGTTCAAACGTGCATTTGCATGTACATAAGTAATAGTAGTACTCCCTCCGTATAGGTGTACAAGTCTTCCCTCCTTCTTGGTCACCGTGCACAACCAAAGATGACTTATTGACCTGGACGGAGGGAGTAGCACAGTCTGCAAGCATATATCAAGAGAGACGTGTAGTCCGATAGTATATAGTAAAGTTTGTGCTATATGTACGTACTTGCAAAATGCGTAATAATACACAACGTTTCCAAACTTTCCCTTTTACATACTTAATTAAGGACGCTAAAAATTCCTGAACGTTCGGGATTTATCATTTGCCTCCCAAAACTAATGAGATTGCCTTACGAAACAAAAATTATACTCCTCCTAAAAGCCACAGCGCTCGCAGGAGCGCTTGCCGCGCGCCACGAGTGCCCTGGTGTGCGGCCGTTTCCCAACACACCGACACAACGCCTCTTCTTCAGCCTCGCAACTCACCAGGTGATGATTGGCGGCTTGCCGGCAGGCGAGCGCGATCTCACCGGTGTGGTGATCCGGCGCCACCAATTACTCCTCCTGGCTGGAAGCGTGCACCCAGTTAACGTACCGCCAAGCGTAGACGAGGCGCTTGGGCCCGACTGCACTCAGGGCGTCGGCACGGGCATCCTCCGCCACCCTCAAGGCCCTCGCATGAGCCTTCCGCCAAAGAACCAATTGCTTGACTCTCTCGGACGCGACATAGATCTCCCAGAAAGCTTGTTGCCGGTGCGCTTCTCTTCCTCGGCCTTCTTGTCCGCCTCTATTTTGGAGCGCTCTGCTGGAGGCAAAGCCTCCCACAAGGAGACATCCATTTGTTTCCAAAGCTCCTCAAGGCTGGGGGGGCTCGGTGGGCGGCGCGGTGTTCTCCTCGTAGCGGGGAGCCGACGCGTCCTCCGACGCGTGTGCCGGCGAGATTGTGAACACCGACGCGTCCACCTCGACGCGTCGCGGAACGCCGACGCATCCTCCTCGACTAGTGGCGGCGAGGAACGGAATAGCGACCCGTCGTGTCGCGCCGAGGAGCGAACCACCGACGCGTCGTCCTCGACTAGTGGCGGCGAGGAACGAAACAGCGACGCGTCGCATAGCGGCGAGGAGCGGAACACCGACGCGTCCTCCTCGACTAGTGGCGGCGAGGAACGGAAAGGCGATGTGTGACCGTCCGCTCGGTGCAGCGAGGGACTCCTAGGGCTTGGGAGGGGAGATGCCATGGTGGTCGACATGAGAGGGAGGGGGAGGACATAGCGATGAACGTGAACGTGAGGGGGAGGAGATAGCGATGTCGTGGGAGGCGCAGTATTTATAGCGAGCAATGGCACACGTACGTAAGATATGGACTGAGCTGCACTGACTTAACTGCAGGTCCAGTTGTGTCACTGACATGTGGGCCAGTACACTGCTGGGCTCGTATGTCAGTGACCCAATGCACCTAAAGTTAAGTAAAAGCTACGTGGGCATATTTGTTGGAGTAAATTACGGGGGAGAGAAGGGGTGGAAATATAGCTGGTCACAATGGATTGGACGAGCGTGGGGAGGAGAGTCATGCATGCAGATTTTTTCACACGGGGTGGAGTGGTGGGACCGCCGGAGGGAGAAGGAGAGTTTGGCAGGCATATTGTTTCCACACATGGAGAGGAAAAGATTTGGAGACGAACGGGCTTCCTGCAGGTATGGGGAACGGTGCATAATAAGTCATCTTGCATGTCGGGCTAGGTATAGTCTCAAGTCAAAACATACACGCCCCACACATGTTCATATTTCAAGGTGCACTAAATTATTGCATGCGATGATTAAGGCTGGCCATCATGGTGGTATCTTAGCTGGTACACGGGAATAGCAAACATGCTGATGTGGCAAAGAATTAAAGAAGAGAGGGGGGTTATACTAACTAGTGTTCATGCATGCATTGGTAAACACATTTTTTGTGTGAAGAACGACAGCATTAGTTGAGTACTTTTGCAGACTTCAAAAACTATTCCACCGCCTCTACTATCTTACTAAGAGTAGGTGAAATTTTTGAGTCGAGCCCTTTAAACTAGAAGGGAGGTAGTGGTACTCTAATAGCTAGGTGTGTAAGTCATCTTACGAAAACCAAATAATCCCAAAACACGTAGGCGCGGTGCATTAACTTCTACCTCATTTCTTGTTTCTTGACATATCAACCAATAAGAGATGAGGGTGTGCATGCTTTTAATGACCTCAGACTATCAAACATGACATGCAGTGGTTAGTTCATTGCATGCAATACTATTTAATTAGCAAATAAACATTAATGTCTCTCGTTTTCCCCTCCTCCTTGGTCACGGTGCACAGTCTAAGATGACTTACTCACCTAGACGGAGGGAGTATCAACATTCACAATGTCAAATCAATATTTTTACACTCATTATAAAACGTAGTTCTTATACTCATTATAATCAGTATTGTAGATATTGATATTTTTAGTATAAATTTGGTCGTGGGATTTCATTGATGCCTGTCAAAGAGTGGAGGAAGCGGAGCTTAGGGCTTGCATTGCCGGTCTCTACATAGGTATTTCTATTCATAATCCTGTAATTTTAGAGACTGAATGCGCTTTTGTGGTAGCGTCTCTTGCATCGGGGGACTATGACAGGTCTGCTATGCGTGACCTGAAGATGAAAGTGTTGAGCATCTCAAAGTTGATCAACAATCTTCAATTGTCAAAGATTAGCCGTTCGGCCAGTAAGGTGGCACACTTAATCGCTAAGTATAGCTTTGACAATAGATTAGATGGTATTCTTGTAAATAACATACCGCCCTGTGTGGTGAATATTGTATCGAATGAGTGTACTGGTGTGGCTGGTTAATTAATATAAGGTGGTGTTTAAAAAAAGTATATATTTGGTCAAACACTTTGCAAACGGTTGACGGGAGTAAAAAGGACCGGAGGGAGTATCATGCATGCGGAGTAGGCAAAAAAAATACTCATTTTTAGCCGGTCGAAGTCTCAAAGGGCGCGACCGCGGGAGGGAGGCGAAGGTCATGGGAGGCGGGACGGTTGACGGAATTAAGTGAAGTTACATCCACGCGCCGGCATGGCATGCGAACAGGAAGAAGCTATACCGTCAGGCTTACGATATGGGTCTAGTAGACATGACATCTATTGGGTCCCGCATAGTTCTCGAGAACTCTTTGGGGGCTTGCACCCGTTTATCCACCGGGCAAGCCAGCAACCCCACGCCGTTCGCACACCCTACTCATCCCCGTCTTCTACCTCACAATAGTTCGCTCCAAGTCACCTCATCCTTTCACATTAGTTCGCTCCTAGTTTTTGCGGGGTACAACAGTTCAACTTCTCCTAACCCTCCTCCAAAATCCATGCCCTCCCAAATCTCTATGGTCGCCGTTGAGTACCAGGTTAGAGCCATCACCGTCGATTAGTTCATCGTCATCTACACACGTGGATCCGCGACGGTGAAATCATGGCTTGCTCACTTCCTACGCATGTTCAACAGTTCAACGGATGAGTGGGTCGCTGGGCTAGATGTTGAGTACACCACAGTCCTGGGACGAGAGAAGGATCTAAAGGACGAAGAGAGGAAGAAGTCCGCCATGATCCAGGTTTGCGTATATAATGTTTGCTTGGTCTACCACATATGCCATGCCGACATTGAGTGCCAGGATTTTAAGAACTTCCTCAAGGAAAAAAGAGTGAAATTTGGTATTGTAGGCTTTAAGAACGACAAAGAATTTATGCGTCGGATAGGTCTCATTGTAGGCCAGCCCTTCGATCTCCAGAAGGCAAGCCTGGTGTCCTCCTCTCAACCTTCAATGCTAACCCTGGCAGCAGCCATGATTGATCCTTCGTACGCTAAGCTGAAGAAACCTCATCACGAGTTTCATCATGCATGGGAGTCGAAGACATTAGATGAAGATCACATCCTGTACGCAGCAATGGATGCCTACCTTTGTTTAAATATCTACATGGGTTGGATGAAGAAGCATAGCCCAGTGTCTGGTTCAAGCAAAGAAGCGTCGGCGAATAGGAAGAGGAAGAGGGACGAGGACGAAGTCGAGGACGTGGACTCGGACTCCGAGTAGGTGGCAGTGCCGTCGCTCATGCTGGTTCTACTACAGTGTCAAGCTGACTAGTTGCTTAGTTTATTTTCAAGGGTGTGTTGTGCTGAGGCCCCAGTAGAACTATGTTTATGTTCTTTCTCGTTATTTGAACTGTTTAGTACGTAGAGTAGTACTAGTACTATGTCTTACTACTGTTCTTCTTGTAGTTGGTACTACTGCTCGCACCTTCATGTTCCCACTGTACTTAATACGTTCGTACTAGTAGTATAATTTGGGTCAGTCGATTTGTGAAAGAAGTTTGACGGAGCGAAGGAAGAAGACGGCAGGAGAGGTGGAAGAAGCCCTTCTAGCCATCCATGTTGCATCAAATGGCTCACATGAGTCGACTGACCCAAATTGCTCCTTCAGATTGCAGGATCCACGTGGCATTCAAGGTCTCAAAGGTAGATTCCACGTCCGCAGCCAGTTTGCAGGCTCGACGCACGCGCGACCGGCTTCCGCCGCGACAGCCACCATGCGCGCCTCCTCCGCGCGGGCGGAGACGACAATGACACGCTAGTTCCTCCTCGCCGGCGTGCTGGAGCACGCGCTCGTCCTCCTCTTCGTACGCTGCATGCATAGACGCGGCTCCACCAGCTGCTCGCGCGCTTGGCAGCATGGTGGCATGGCGAGGAGGGACTGTAGACGACGTGAGCGGGCGAGCCTTCGGCTTCGTGGCACAGGGATGGCGACAACACGGCGGTGATGGGCGAGAAATTGTTGTCCAGAGCAGGCGGGCGCCAGCATGCACAATGTCGGGGGCGGCATATTGATGAGTGCGCGTATGGGAGCTTACTTTAGTTTTATATGAGGTTGGTCAAACTTAAAAGAAAACCGTACTAGTACACGTAAACATTAGACTTAGGCAGCGCTTTTATTATTTATTTATTTTGAAGTTAGTACCACAGCCACGATACGGAATCCTGTGCAAGCGCGTGAACCACGGCCGCGCGGTCGATCGAACGGTGTGTCACCGTGTCGCGCTCGAAGGACATCCACCGAACCTTTTTGTGTGTGTGAAAACAATCCTCGAATATTACTCAACTTTTTTTCTTGGGAAAGGTCTTGATGCTGCAATATTTCCATATATTTGAATTTTGCTCCAGTTTGTCTTTATTTGGATTTGGACGTTTTAGGTGTGCCCTAGTTTTTTTTAATACTTATTTTGTGTGTGTGACTGAGAAAGAACGTGTGTATGTGTCCATATGTGTGTTGTGGCGGAAGGGAAATGTGGAGACGGTGTGCGTGTGATATAGACATAGAGAGGTGTGAATGTGGAAACGATCATGCATGAGTGAGACATAGACAGATGCCGATACGTTGTGTATACATGAGAGAACGGTCTTCTAGTTTACTTGTGTGTGTGTGTGTGTGTGTGTGAGAGAGAGAGAGAGAGAGAGAGAGAGAGGAGCATCCATAACACAACAACCATCTCTCTCGATTCGTCCGTCCCTCGCACGATCGCATGCAACATATGCATCAACGCGCACATTTTGACACCATCATGTTGGAAATATGCCCTAGAGGCAATAATAAAATGATTATTATTATATTTCCTTGTTCATGATAATTGTCTTTTATTCATGCTATAATTGTATTATCCGGAAATCGTAATACACGTGTGAATACAAAGACCAAAACATGTCCCTAGTGAGCCTCTAGTTGACTAGCTCGTTAATCAACAGATAGTCATGGTTTCCTGACTATGGACATTGGATGTCGTTGATAACGGGATCACATCATTAGGAGAATGATGTGATGGACAAGACCCAATCCTAAGCACAACACAAGATCATGTAGTTCGTTTTGCTAGAGCTTTTCCAATGTCAAGTATCTTTCCTTAGACCATGAGATCGTGTAACTCCCGGATACCGTAGGAGTCCTTTGGGTGTACCAAACGTCACAACGTAACTGGGTGACTATAAAGGTGCACTACAGGTATCTCCGAAAGTGTCTGTTGGGTTGACACGGATCGAGACTGGGATTTGTCACTCCGTATGACGGAGAGGTATCACTGGGCCCACTCAGTAGTGCATCATCATATCGAGCTCAAAGTGACCAAGTGTCTGGTCACGGGATCATGCATTACGGTACGAGTAAAGTGACTTGCCGGCAACGAGATTGAACGAGGTATTGGGATACCGACGATCAAATCCCGGGCAAGTAATATACCGTCTGACAAAGGGAATAGTATACGGGGTTGCTTGAATCCTCGACATCGTGGTTCATCCGATGAGATCATCGAGGAGTATGTGGGAGCCAACATGGGTATCCAGATCCCGCTGTTGGTTATTGATCGGAGAGCCGTCTCGGTCATGTTTGCATGTCTCCCGAACTCGTAGGGTCTACACACTTAAGGTTCGGTGACGCTAGGGTTGTATGAATACGAGTATGCAGCAAACCGAATGTTTTTCGGAGTCCCGGATGAGATCCCGGACGTCATAAGGAGTTCCGGAATGGTCCGAAGGTAAAGAATTATATATAGGAAGTGTTGTTTCGGCCATCGAGAAAGTTTCGGGGTCACCCGGTATTGTACCGGGACCACCGGAAGGGTCCCGGGGGTCCACCGGGTGGGGCCACCTATCCCGGAGGGCCCCGTGGGCTGAAGTGGGAGGGGAACCAGCCCCTAGTGGGCTGGTGCGCCTCCCCCTTGCCCCCCCTGCGCCTAGGGTTGGAAACCCTAGGGTGGGGGGCCGCTCCACTTGCCTTGGGGGGCACTCCACCCCCCTGGTGGCCGCCCCCTTGGGAGATTCCCATCTCCAGGGCCGGCCCCCCAGGGGGCCTATATAAAGGAGGGGGGAGGGAGGGCAGCCGCACCCTGTGTCTTGGCGCCTCCCTCCCCTTGCTACACCTCTTCCTCCTCCCGCAGTTGCTTGGCGAAGCCCTGCCGGAGTCCTGCTGCATCCACCACCACACCGTCGTGCTGCTGGATCTTCATCAACCTCTCCTTCCCCCTTGCTGGATCAAGAAGGAGGAGACGTCATCCGCTCCATATGTGTGTTGAACACGGAGGTGCTGTCCGTTCAGCACTTGGTCATCGGTGATTTGGATCACGACGAGTACGACTACCTCAACCCCGTTCACTTGAACGCTTCCGCTCGCGATCTACAAAGGTATGTAGATGCACTATTATCACTCGTTGCTAGATGAACTCATAGATGGATCTTGGTGAAACCGTAGGAATTTTTTTATGTTCTGCAACGTTCCCCAATAGTGGCATCATGAGCTAGGTCTATGCGTAGTTCTCTATTGTACGAGTAGAACACAAATCTGTTGTGGGCGTAGATCTTGTCAACTTGCTTGCCACTACTAGTCTTTTCTTACTTCAGCAGTATTGTGGGATGAAGCGGCCCAGACCGACCTTACACGTACGCTTACGTGAGACAGGTTCAACCGACTGACATGCACTAGTTGCATAAGGTGGCTAGCGGGTGTCTGTCTCTCCTACTTTAGTTGGAGCGGATTCGATGAAAAGGGTCCTTATGAAGGGTAAATAGAAGTTGACAAAATCACGTTGTGGTTATTCATAGGTAAGAAAACGTTCTTGCTAGAACCCAATTGCAGCCCCGTAAAAGATGCAACAACAATTAGAGGACGTCTAACTTATTTTTGCAGCAATTGTCATGTGATGTGATATGGCCAGAAGTTGTGATGAATGATGACTGATATATTGTGATGTATGAGATCATGTTCTTGTAATAGGAATCACGACTTGCATGCCGATGAGTATGACAACCGGCAGGAGCCATAGGAGTTGTCTTAATTATTGTATGACCTGCGTGTCAATGATTTAACGCCATGTAATTACTTTACTTTATTGCTAAACCGTTAGCTATAGTAGGAGAAGTAATATTTGGCGAGAAACTTCATGGAGGCACGATGATGGAGATCATGATGATGGAGATCATGGTGTCATGCCGGTGACGAAGATGATCATGGAGCCCCGAAGATGGAGATCGAAGGAGCTATATGATATTCGCCATATCATGTCACTACTTTATATAATTGCATGTGATGTTTATTATGTTTTATGCATCTTGTTTACTTAGAACGGTGGTAGTAAATAAGATGATCCCTTATAATAATTTCAAGAAAGTGTTCCCCCTAACTACGCACCGTTGCTAAAGTTCATCATTTCGAAGCACCAGGTGATGATCGGGTGTGATAGATCCTTACGTTCACATACAACGGGTGTAAGACAGTTTTACACATGCAAAACACTTAGGGTTAACTTGACGAGCCTAGCATGTACAGACATGGCCTCGGAACACAAGAGACTGAAAGGACGAACATGAGTCGTATGGAAGATACGATCAACATGGAGATGTTCACCGATGATGACTAGTCTGTCTCACGTGATGATCGGACACGGCCTAGTCGACTCAGATCGTGTAACACTTAGATGACTAGAGGGATGTCAATCTGAGTGGGAGTTCATTAAATAATTTGATTAGATGAACTTAATTATCATGAACTTAGTCTAAAATCTTTGCAAAATATGTCTTGTAGATCAAATGGCCAACGCTCATGCCAGCATGAACTTCAACGCGTTCCTAGAGAAAACCAAGCTGAAAGATGATGGCGGCAACTATTTGGACTGGGTCCGCAATCTGAGGATCATCCTCATAGCAGCCAAGAAAGCATATGTCCTAGAAGGACCGCTAGGTGAAGCACCCATCCCAGAGAACCAAGACGTTATGAACGCTTGGCAGTCACGTGCTGATGATTACTCCCTCGTTCAGTGCGGCATGCTTTACAGCTTAGAACCGGGGCTCCAAAAGCGTTTTGAGCGACACAGAGCATATGAGATGTTCGAGGAGCTGAAAATGGTTTTCCAAGATCATGCCCGGGTCGAGAGATATGAAGTCTCCGACAAGTTCTATAGTTGTAAGATGGAGGAAAACAGTTCTGTCAGTGAGCACATACTCAAAATGTCTGGGTTGCACAGCCGCCTGTCCCAGCTGGACATTAACCTCCCGGACGAGGCGGTCATTGACAGAATCTTTCAGTCGCTCCCATCGAGCTACAAGAGTTTGTGATGAACTACAATATGCAGGGGATGGTAAAGACCATTCCTGAAGTATTTTCAATGCTGAAGTCAGCAGAGGTTGAAATCAAGAAAGAACATCAAGTGTTGATGGTCAATAAGACCACTAAGTTCAAGAAGGGCAAGGGTAAGAAGAACTTCAAGAAGGACGGCAAAGATGTTGCCGCGCCCGGTAAGCCAGTTGCCGGGAAGAAGTCAAAGAATGGACCCAAGCCTGAGACTGAGTGCTTTTATTGCAAAGGGAAGGGTCACTGGAAGTGGAACTGCCCCAAATACTTAGCGGATAAGAAGGCCGGCAACACTAAAGGTATATGTGATATACATGTAATTGATGTGTACCTTACTAGTACTCGTAGTAACTCCTGGGTATTTGATACCGGTGTCGTTGCTCACATTTGTAACTCACAGCAGGAGCTGCGGAATAAGCGGAGACTGGCGAAGGACGAGGTGACGATGCGCGTCGGGAATTGTTCCAAGGTCGATGTGATCGCCGTCGGCTCGCTACCGCTACATTTACCCACGGGGTTAGTTATGAACCTCAATAATTGTTATTTAGTGCCAAGTTTGAGCATGAACATTGTATCTGGATCTCGTTTAATACGAGATGGCTACTCATTTAAATCCGAGAATAATAGTTGTTCTATTTATATGAGAGATATGTTTTATGGTCATGCCCCGATGGTCAATGGTTTATTCTTAATGAATCTCGAACGTAATGTTACACATATTCATAGTGTGAATACCAAAAGATGTAAAGTTGATAATGATAGTCCCACATGCTTGTGGCACTGCCGCCTTGGTCACATTGGTGTCAAGCGCATGAAGGAGCTCCATGCCGATGGACTTTTAGAGTCTCTCGATTATGAATCATTTGACACATGCGAACCTTGCCTCATGGGCAAAATGACCAAGACTCCGTTCTCCGGAATAATGGAGCGAGCAACCAACTTATTGGAAATCATTCATACTGATGTGTGTGGTCCAATGAGAGTTGAGGCTCGCGGAGGATATCGTTATGTTCTCACTCTCATTGATGACTTAAGTAGATATGGGTATGTCTACTTGATGAAACACAAGTCTGAGGCCTTTGAAAAGTTCAAGGAATTTCATAATGAAGTAGAGAATCAACGTGACTAAAAGATAAAATTCTTACGATCGGATTGTGGAGGAGAATATTTAAGTCACAAATTTGGTACGCACTTAAGAAAATGTGGAATCGTTTCACAACTCACGCCGCCTAGAACACCTCAACGTAACGGTGTGTGCGAACGTCGTAATCGCACTCTATTGGATATGGTGCGATCTATGATGTCTCTTACCGATTTACCGCTATCATTTTGGGGATACGCTCTAGAGACAGCTACATTCACTTTAAATAGGGCACCATCTAAATCCGTTGAGACGACACCGTATGAATTATGGTTTGGGAAGAAACCTAAGCTATCGTTTCTAAAAGTTTGGGGATGCGATGCTTATGTCAAGAAACTTCAACCTGAAAAGCTCGAACCCAAGTCGGAAAAATGTGTCTTCATAGGATACCCCTAAGGAAACCATTGGGTATACCTTCTACCTTAGATCCGAAGGCAAGATCTTTGTTGCCAAGAACGGATCCTTTCTGGAAAAAGAGTTTCTCTCGAAAGGAGTAAGTGGGAGGAAAGTAGAACTCGATGAAGTACTACCTCTTGAACCGGAAAGTAGTGCAGCTCAAGAAAATGTTCCTGTGGTGCCTACACCGACTGGAGAGGAAATTAATGATGATGATCAATGTACTTCGGATCAAGTTGCTACTGAACTTCGTAGGTCCACAAGGACATGTTCCACACCAGAGTGGTATGGCTACCCTGTCCTGGAAATCATGTTGTTAGACAACGGTGAACCTTCGAACTATGAAGAAGCGATGGCGGGCCCAGATTCCAACAAATGGTTTGAAGCCATGCAATCCGAGATAGAATCCATGTATGAAAACAAAGTATGGACTTTGAGAGACTTGCCCGATGATCGGCGAGCGATAGAAAACAAATGGATCTTTAAGAAGAAGACGGACACGGATGGTAATATTACCATCCATAAAGCTCGACTTGTCGCTAAGGGTTATCCGCAAGTTCAAGGGGTTGACTATGATGAGACTTTCTCTCCCGTAGCGAAGCTTAAGTCCGTCTGAATCATGTTAGCAATTGCCGCATACTATGATTATGAGATATGGCAGAGGGACATCAAAACGGCATTCCTTAACGGCTATCTTAAGGAAGAGCTGTATATGATGCAGCCAGAAGGTTTTGTCGATCCTAAGAATGCTGACAAAGTATGCAAGATCCAGCGATCCATTTATGGGCTGGTGCAAGCATCTCGGAGTTGGAACATTTGCTTTGATGAGATGATCAAAGCATTTGGGTTTATGCAGACTTATGGAGAAGCCTGCGTTTACAAGAAAGTGAGTGGGAGCTCTGTAGCATTTCTCATATTATATGTAGATGACATACTTTTGATGGGAAATGATATAGAATTCTTGGACAACACTAAGGCCTACTTGAATAAGTGTTTTTCAATGAAGGACCTTGGAGAAGCTGCTTACATATTAGGCATCAAAATCTATAGGGATAGATCGAGACGCCTCATAGGTCTTTCACAAAACACATACCTTGATAAGATTTTGAAGAAGTTCAAAATGGATCAGTCCAAGAAAGGGTTCTTGCCTTTATTGCAAGGTGTGAAATTGAGCTCGGCTCAATGTCTGACCACGGCAAAAGATAAAGAAGAGATGAGTGTCATCCCCTATGCCTCAGCCATTGGATCTATTATGTATGCCATGTTGTGTACCAGACCTGATGTAAACCTTGCCGTAAGTTTGGTAGGAAGGTACCAAAGTAATCCCAGCAAGGAACACTGGACAGCGGTCAAGAATATCCTGAAGTACCTGAAAAGGACAAAGGAAATGTTTCTCGTTTATGGAGGTGACGAAGAGCTCGTCGTAAAGGGTTACGTCGGCGCTAGCTTCGACACAGATCTGGATGAATCGAAGTCACAAACCGGATACGTGTATATATTGAATGGTGGAGCAGTAAGCTGGTGCAGCTGCAAGCAGAGCGTCGTGGCGGGATCTACATGTGAAGCGGAGTACATGGGAGCCTCGGAGGCAGCGCATGAAGCATATTGGGTGAAGGAGTTCATCACCGACCTAGGAGTCATACCCAATGCGTCGGGGCCGATCAAACTCTTCTGTGACAACACTGGAGCTATTGCACTTGCCAAGGAGCCCAGGTTTCACAAGAAGACCAGGCACATCAAGTGTCCCTTCAACTCCATTCGTGAAAATGTTCAAGATGGAGACATAGAAATTTGCAAAGTGCATACGGATCTGAATGTCGCAGATTCGTTGACTAAACCTCTTCCGCGAGCAAAACATGATCAGCACCAGAACTCTATGGGTGTTCGATTCATCACAATGTAACTAGATTATTGACTCTAGTGCAAGTGGGAGACTGTTCGAAATATGCCCTAGAGGCAATAATAAAATGATTATTATTATATTTCCTTGTTCATGATAATTGTCTTTTATTCATGCTATAATTGTATTATCCGGAAATCGTAACACACGTGTGAATACTAAGACCAAAACATGTCCCTAGTGAGCCTCTAGTTGAGTAGCTCGTTAATCAACAGATAGACATGGTTTCCTGACTATGGACATTGGATGTCGTTGATAACGGGATCACATCATTAGGAGAATGATGTGATGGACAAGACCCAATTCCAAGCATAGCACAAGATCGTGTAGTTCGTTTTGCTAGAGCTTTTCCAATGTCAAGTATCTTTCCTTAGACCATGAGATCGTGTAACTCCCGGATACCGTAGGAGTGCTTTGGATGTACCAAACATCACAACATAACTGGGTGACTATAAAGGTGCACTACAGGTATCTCCGAAAGTGTCTGTTGGGTTGACACGGATCGAGACTGGGATTTGTCACTCCGTATGACGGAGAGGTATCACTGGGCCCACTCGGTAGTGCATCATCATAATGAGCTCAAAGTGACCAAGTGTCTGGTCACGGGATCATGCATTACGGTACGAGTAAAGTGACTTGCCGGCAACGAGATTGAACGAGGTATTGGGATACCGACGATCGAATCTCGGGCAAGTAATATACCGTCTGACAAAGGGAATAGTATACGGGGTTGCTTGAATCCTCGACATTGTGGTTCATCTGATGAGATCATCAAGGAGTATGTGGGAGCCAACATGGGTATCCAGATCCCGCTGTTGGTTATTGACCGGAGAGCCGTCTCGGTCATGTCTACATGTCTCCCGAACCCGTAGGGTCTACACACTTAAGGTTCGGTGACGCTAGGGTTGTATGAATATGAGTATGCAGCAAACTGAATGTTGTTCGCAGTCCCGGATGAGATCCCGGACGTCACGAGGAGTTCCGGAATGGTCCAGAGGTAAAGAATTATATATAGGAAGTGCTGTTTCGTCCATAGGGAAAGTTTCGGGGTCACACGGTATTGTACCGGGACCACCGGAAGGGTCCCGGGGGTCCACCGAGTGGGGCCACCTATCCCGGAGGGCCCCGTGAGCTGAAGTGGGAGGGGAACCAGCCCCTAGTGGGCTGGTGCGCCTCCCCCTTGGGCCCCCCTGCGCCTAGGGTTGGAAACCGTAGGATGGGGGGGTGCTCCACTTGCCTTGGGGGGCACTCCACCCCCCCTGGCCGCCGCCCCCTTGGGAGATTCCCATCTCCAGGGCCGGTGCCCCCCCCAGGGGGCCTATATAAAGGAGGGGGGAGGGAGGGTAGCCGCACCCTGTGTCTTGGTGCCTCCCTCCCCCTGCTACAGCTCTTCCTCGTCCCACAGTTGCTTGGCGAAGCCCTGCCGGAGTCCTGCTGCATCCTCCACCACGCCGTCGTGCTGCTGGATCTTCATCAACCTCTCCTTCCCCATTGCTGGATCAAGAAGGAGGAGACGTCATCCGCTCCGTACGTGTGTTGAACGCGGAGGTGCTGTCCGTTCAGCACTTGGTCATCGGTGATTTGGATCACGACGAGTACGACTACCTCAACCCCGTTCACTTGAACGCTTCCGCTCGCGATCTACAAAGGTATGTAGATGCACTATTATCACTCGTTGCTAGATGAACTCATAGATGGATCTTGGTGAAACCGTAGGAAAATTTTTATTTTCTGCAACGTTCCCCAAGACCTCACTCGGCCCCTACCCATCTCAAGGCCTGCGCAATCTCTTCGTGAATACCCATTTCTCTCCTTAGGTTTGTTTTCGCTCAATATCTAACACACACACACACACACACACACAAACACATATGCACACACACACACACACACACGCGCGCGCGCTCGTGCGCAGCACAACACATACACACACACTCCCCCGAGCACACAATTCATCCCCATCCAAGGTTATACGGCGACCACTCTCGCTTGTGCTTCTTTTCACCCCAACATGCACAACACCTCAATCTTCAAAGAGGGCATCGAGCAGATCGAAGACGGCGACCACACCGCGCTAGAGAATGCTGGTTCATTTGGAAGCAGGGTGATGTGACGACGGCTGACTGTCTCCTCACCCCATCCTCTCTCTCTTGCACAAAATTACCAATCCCTCTCTCCCCCGCACAAAATTGTCAATCCCTCAACCCATGAGATCCTTCCCCTCTCGTCCATGTTTTTCCAGCTCTCTCATCAAACATGTTGTCTCTTCTCCTTCCACGTATACAAAATCACGTATATTACATGTCTCCATCTTTCTCACAGACCTAACTTCTTCCTCTCTCTCTCTCTCTGTGTGTGTGTGTGTGTGTGTGTGTGTGTGTGTCGTTAGTTTTGTCTCCTACTCTCTTGTCCACATACATACAATCTTTCCCGCCCTATCTGCTCCATCTTCAAAAGCTCTCTGCACGTTTCATTCACACAATGGGATATGTCAAAATGTTGCTTCTATAATGGCTGATGTAGAGTTTTGGTTGTTTTTGTTGCATCCTACAAAGTAATAACTATGAAATGCATTTAGATTCTCATTTGACTGGGATTATGTGAGTTTGAGCATGTTGTAAAGTACTATAGACCTTGTATACATCTTGGGATTCGACAATGATTGTAACTATTGAATTGTATAGACCATTACATTCGAAGTCAATAGCCTAATATATTTGTTTCACAATTTCAACAAATGATTAGTTCACTACAAACTAAGAAAACAAATGTGTACTCCCTCCGTTTTTATTTAAGTCCGTGTATTAGCATTGGTCAAAGTCAAGTTTTGTAAACTCTCAGAAAGCTTATAACTAAAAATATTAACATATACAATAACAAATAAATACCATTAGATTCATTATTGAATGTACTTCCACATCATACATATTTGTTATGGTAAATGTTTATATTTTTATATAAACTTGGTCAAACTTTAGGAAGTTTGACTTCGGTCAAACCTAATATGCAGAGTTTACTACTACTACTCGCTAGTTGCTTAGCTGAATCACTCAAAACGCCACACGGGGAGTCCAGTGTCACAAAATTTTGAGGTCGGCGGGAAAATCTCCCGCGACCCTGATTCGAGCAGTGGGAAGTTACCATCATAGCCTTCGGAACAGGCCTACGTACGACGCTTGGTAGGGGGCTGTTTTCGTAACTTCAGGTTCACCCTACCCAGCCAGCCCCACCCTGGCACCCAGAGTAGTACACCTGAATACTCCCTATTTTCTATCCCCACCACAAAATAGACTTCTCCACGGCACCGCAGCCTTCGTGCTCCTCCCCTTTACATCGGCGCACTCGTCCATCGCAGCGCATCTACCTCATCGATGACCTCGTATGCCGCACTGGAGCCGGTCCACCGTCGTCGTCGTAGACGGAGCCTCTTCCCCGGCGTCGTCTTCCACGGTCTCAGATCTGCTTCCCGGAAGCCGACGCCAAGCGCAGAAGTACCACCGTTGTGGACAATGAACTGACTCCCGTTGCCGACCATGAGTCATAGAGGCCGCCGCGACCATCGTTCTCCTCCTCGATTCGTAATGTGTGTATTGAATCACTTAGCAGTACATGTGCAGTTCCAATTTTGTTCATACCTACCCTTCAATTTTCCTGGGTGCTATTGTTCCCGTAAAAGTAATTGGTTATAGCCTCCATTGTCCAACAGAATATCAGCTTGTAATTGTGTGTCGCTCCTGTATTGCGTTGTGCTTGGGTAGGTTTTTCATCTGCAACCAGCAGTGTGGAAAATGATGGAAAGGTTTTTAGAACTAGCAAGATGCCCATGTGTTGCATGCATCAAGATGCATTTGTATGAGTAGTTTATCTTGTGGGAGAAAAGGATGAACGAGGGAAGGCCTTATTTGCAAATCTGGAGATGGGTATGGCTATCTTTTTGCAAAATTCCCATTTGTTTCCTTCCTATCTGTCAGATATAAATGGATGGCCTATATTGCAAGAAAAAAAAGTATAGAGAAAAAAAAAGTAGACAGTAAAGGAAGTAGAGATAAATATAAAATATAAAATATAAAATAAATATAACGGTAGATAAGAGAGTAGAGATAGCAGAGACGTCGGGAAAGGATCGCGCGCGCGGGAAAAAGCGGCCGGGCGTGCGCAAGTTTTGGCGTGCGGCGTCCGGCGCGCTTTATAAAATCCAACGCCCTCCCACCGCTCTGTGCCTTGCCACCGCTCTGTACCTCGCCACCGCTCTGTGCCTCGCCACCGCTCTCTCCCCGCTCTTTTTCGCCTCGCCACCGCCGCGCCACCATGTCGCCGCGTCGCCGGGAAACTTGGGGATACCGCGGCGTCCGCGCGCGCCCCTCCGGCGGCTTCTCCGGCGAGATCCGGTTCCGCGGGATGCGCCTCGGCCTTGCTAATTTCGACACTGCCACCGAGGCCACCCACGTGTACGATGCGGCAGCGTGGCGCCTCCAGTGGCCTCATAGAACATTGAACTTCCCCAACGTGCCGAGCCCCGGCTTAGGAGCTCGCGCCTTTGCCCCGGCTTAGCATTGACGAGGATCGTCGCGACAACCGGAGGTGGGAGCACCGTCTCGGCATCACTGAGATGGACGAGGAAGCCATTGCACTATGGCACCAACACTTCCCGCGGGACATCATCAACGAGCGCGAGTTCTACGCGCAAAGGAGGGCGGAGAGGGATAAGAGGAGGGCGGAGCGAGCCGCCTATCGCGAGGACAAGCATAGGCGAAAAGCGGACGCTCAATTCAACATGAGGCTTGGAGCAGCGTCGCCCTGGGAATCTGACGATGATCAGTATCTTCACGCCTACAGTCAGATGTCGGAGGAGGACATCACCGAGGAGCAGTCGGACGACGAGGAGTAGTTGAATTATCTTTTTTGTATCTATCTATGCTGAGAACTATCCTCTACTCTCTAGTATCTACTTCTCGATCTCAGCACTGTAAACGCTTTTTTAAAGCGCCGCGCGTTGCGATTCTGTCGGAGATGCTCTAACATGGCAGACGAGTGCTTTAATGTTTCCCACAAGATGCGCGAGTATTACTAGTAGTATTTTTCTTGCCATGTTGAGATTTTGAAACCACGAGTGTGAACATGTAGAGGAGCAATGAAGACCAAACACGGGATATTCGGGACATCTTCAAGGAGCGTGGCAAGTTAAAGAGGAGCTGCACCGAACCTGTAAAACGAGCTTTGCTAAGTAACACCCTTTCAATTACTTCCGTTTAGCCTCGTGTTCTTCGATGTGTATATGTTGTAGTTTCTGTTTCTCTTAAGCGTGGTGTTCTTCGATGTGTAATAAGAAGAGTCTTAGTCGTCCTAATGCTTTCATTTTTAACTTGATGTAGGAAGTGGGTGTTCTCACCATGTAGTATGTTTTTATATTTCTTTTCCTTTTGAATTCACTTCTCTGAGTTATGTTCATCTGGCTTCTACTAAATGGATCTAGGTTTCTCTGAGTATTGATCTAAAAAAGAAGTAACTTCATGTCAGGATGCAGTTCCTGCGAGGAGGGAAGTATGGTCAACCTCGAGATCATGTTTCCAAAATGAGGCTGGATTACACACAAGGTGCCAGTTCCCTAATGATGCTGGATTAGACACAAGGTGCAAATTCCCAGATGATGTTGGATTACACACAAGCCAGGTGGAGTCGTCAGCTGTTTGTGTCCTCGTGGCATTAGTAAAGGCTGAAAGAAAGCGTGCAACAGCCCTTGAGAATGTAGCTGAGTTCTTGAAGAAGCGAAAAGAGCAATCAGATGCTCTCTTCACCCAAGCCAAAGAAGAGATGGAAGAAGCTAGAAATAAGCTAGCAGAGGCAGAGCAGGCTAGGTATCT
The DNA here is from genome assembly GCF_002162155.2 of Triticum dicoccoides. NCBI lineage: Eukaryota > Viridiplantae > Streptophyta > Magnoliopsida > Poales > Poaceae > Triticum > Triticum dicoccoides. The sequence goes on from NC_041387.1 coordinate 584,732,292, forward strand.
CCTGCTATCTAAAATTGTTGTCAATACAAAATTTCCTTCATAATAGCTAGGTTCAAATGTTTATCCAGTCAGCATGCCTGTTGTGATGTCTGTGCATCTATTGATGTGGCATAAAATGCTTTTTTTGGGTCATGTAATAACAGCAATTACTTTCCAAACAATAACAGACGAAGCATTGGACATGGTATAGTTCACGCGCAAGCCCGACATTCCAAGTCCAACTTCCACATCAAACTCATGTTCACAGATATCTGCACATTCATACATAATGTCCACAACCATGATTCACTTCAAAGCCAAAAAAAATGTGAGGAGAGTTATAAATAAAGAAAAACCTCTACTAGTTCCTGCTACCAGTGCGAGCACAACAAGTCAAGACCATGCGTAAATTAATTATATTTTAGTCATTTTTTTTGTTCTAAAATGCCTGCCAGCTCGCGGAAGGACGTGTTTCCGGCACGCACGCGGATTCAATGAAGGCAGGCGGGGCAGTCTTAAGATGGTTGCACGCGGCGAGGAGGCGTGCTCAGCTGGGCCTGCAGCGAGTGCGGCCCTCTTGGCCAGCGCGCCGGTTCAATGCCTGTGCTATGAGAGGTAGCATCCGTGTCAGAGCAATCACTCCCTCCAGTCCTTTTTTGTTTAGGTATAACAAAATCTCGTGTTCCATTCACATTTTACAAGTAAAATTCGTGGACAAACTTTGACCCAAAGTACGATGGCGACTAGTAAACTAGAATGGAGGTAGTAGTTTTTTTTAATCAAAGAAGGGTTTCCCCTTCCGATTACTGAAAACCAGCATCTAAATCTAAACCATAGTATTTTCCCTAGAACTACCAGGTTCAACATCTCGTAACATAAACCCATACAACCATACGCCAAGGAGGTACGTAGTACTATGAATTCCATTTTCGCTCCATACCAATCGTTCTAGAAACTACTTACTACTTATAACGTGCCATTTAAAATCAGAACTCTTAACCCCACTAAAAAATGATATTTTAAACGTGGCTACTCGGTCTGTGGCAACTGGCGAGCCACCGCGCTCCAAGTTGTTCACCTGTGGTCCCGACCATCAACTCCTACAATGGTGCTCCACCACGTACCCGGTACCTGTGAATGCAGCAATCATGCACCTAGGGTTTTAGGGTTTATTTGTTAACATCGCCTTTACGTAACACTCATGTGTGCGAGATAGCGAGAGGCTGGCCGACTGCATGTGTGCGCCTCTTCTCTTCATATATGTACTCCACCGTTTGTCTGGTGTCCAAAAAATTATAATAACTACTAGCAATGTGCCAATGCGTTGCCACACGATCAAAGTAGATTAATACATATTCACCGATTTGATAGAAAAAAACTCTAGCTTTGAAATACGTATATCACTAAAAATATGTTATGTTTCACTCAAAATATATTCCTTTAGCGGTTTTGATAAGATAAGGGAGGCATGTTGTTGGTTTCAAGATTCGAGAAGTGGTATATGTCTAATTTCTACTCTTACTAGCAAGATGCCCGTGCATTGCACGGAACATCAAAATCTCGTGGGAGAAAAGGATGAACGAGGGAAGGCCTTATCTGCAAATGTGGTGAAGAGTGTGGGTAAATTGCCATATTTTCCTTCCTATCCGTCAGATATAAATTGGACGACCTACATTGCAGGATGGCAGGCCCACCATCATCACCAACTCTATTTTTTATCCCTACTCTTATAAAAAGCATTGTCGGTGATGATCGTGTGCCTGCCATCCTGCAATATAGGCCGTCTGATCTATATCTGACAGATAGGAAGGAAACTATGGCAATTTTGCAAAAAGATACCCACACCCCTCTCCATATTTGCAAATAAAGTCTTCCCTCATTCATCCTTTTCCCCCACAAGATAAACTACTCATACAAATGCATCTTGATGTTCCGTGCAACGCATGGCATCTTGCTAGTTGTTGCAAAAATCCCATGTGTGTGTGAGAGAGAGGGAGAGTGGAGGAGGACGGAGTGCATGTGTGACAAAGACACAAGTAGTGTGTGTGCGATAGGTATCAGCTTAAAATGAGGCGATAGTGTGTGTGTGCACGATCGAGAGGGCATGTCTCAAGAAGGGAAAAAGCTACATAGATACAAGGAGCGAGAGAGAGAGATGTATGCAATGGTGGAAGCATGAGTGTGCGGGTGTATAAACCTATCTAGAGGCTAGCTAGTCGATAAATGCTTGTGAGAGAAATACGAGCCGGGGTGCAAAAGCGAGAGTTTTGTGTGTGAGAGAGAGAGACGGTAGTCGGGAAGGGGGGTGGAAGCAGGAGTTGTGTGTGTCTGTGAGAGAGAGAGGAGACGGTAGTCGGGGTTGTCTGATCGGTGTTAGTCTGGGGTGGAGACGAAAAGGAGACCACAACAAATGTTGTGTCTATAGGAGAGAGAGAGTAATTTTAGTGGTATGAGTCATATGTAGAGACATATAGGGTGTGTGAGAGAATCCCATAGAGATAAAGACAAAGTGAAAGATGAGTGGAGACTGTGTGTGTGGCGGTGAAAAAGAAAGCTTAGGTACCGAGTGATACCAGAGAATAGTAGAGACGTGAGAGATAATGAAAACCGTGTAATGTATAATGATAGGGAGAGTGTGACACCTCTCAAGGGAGACGTCGAGAGACCATGTTTGCGAGGATAGGAGGAACATGAAGTGAGCGTGCGGGTGAGCTGGAGAAAAGAGAGTGATGGCTACCTGAAGGAGCATGCATGCGAGAGAGATGGGCGTGAAAGGAGTGAACAAAAAAGGGATTCAAATATTTGAATTCGAGATGATGATACATGTAATCCATACTCGAACCAAAATTGATCTATCAAACATGCATACTCATATGAATTCATGCACATCTATGTTATTTAATATGTAGGTATTACTGATCCATACATTTTAGTAGAACATAATTTGGTTAAAAAATTTCGAATTCAACCTTAAGATTTCGAGATCGTTGTATTTGTAAGTCATATTATACATATAAAGGAGCATAATTCTTTGTTGTGCTTTTGAAAGTATATATGTAAAAAAAATGATGTATATAGAATGTAATTCCAATTGAAAATGGATCCCGCCCGAAAAAAAATAGTAGAATACAAACGGGATTCGAATTGAGTTGGCACGGTAAACGTGCACTGTGCAAAATTTGAACGAAGTGGGGAAAGTTGCAGTAACCGCCTGAAACCAAAATCTGCGAGATGGAAATCACTACTGCCTATCCCTGCCGCGCAAAGCCTATCTACTGGATTTCTATAGGTTTCGATAGGGGTAGGTTTGTAATTTCACCCAAACGTGACGTAACCGCCTCTCACCCAGATTCATACATGGTGGGCGCAAAAACACAGTGTGCCCTTGGCCGAAATCGACTCCCTCCCCGATTTATATTCATACATGGTGGGCGCCAAAAACAAACTCTCGTCGGCAAATATTCGGTGTATGCGAGATTACCGTCCTATCCCCAACCGACTAATGTTGCTGTGATGTAGTAGAAATTGGAAACGGGGGCTAAGTTTGTAAATTTCCTCGCATTTGAGACAAGCGCGCCCTGACTACATGGTTCCCCCCTTCCTCTCTACCTCCCTTTTCCCCATTCGTACTCTGTGGGCGCCAAAACACCCTCTCCACCCCACCCTCCTCCGTCCGCCGCCGTCCGCCACCCCATCCACAGTCGTCCTCCTCCACCATGCCGGAGCCAATACCCCGATGCCGCCGTCCATTACAAGAGATCGACCTCTCTCATCCACACCTTTGCACCGGGATCCTTGCATCCCGTCCTCTCGCTTCATCCCCGCCGTCTTCCACCTTGTCGGCGCCGCTCCTACGACCGTCTCGTCCACCGCGCCTCGCCGCTACCGTCTACCCTCCTAGATCTGCTTCCACGCCGTCAATAGCCATCGCTACCGCAGCACCGTCAAATTCTCACTAGATGCGTACACGGCTCCGCACCAGAGGCGGTACTCTTTCGTATCTGCTCAACTTATTTATCGCAGCAAGAAAATAGATCGCCACTACTTTACTCTGATTTCTTGTCTTAGTTGCGAAGTTGCCTTTGTCCGGTTTGCACCTTCAGATCCGCCATGGCACGCTCAACACTATACTCCCAATGCTTTTGGTTTTCCCCTTTTATATTCCACACTAGTCAAATCACAGTAGAGTAAATTTCAAAATTGGGTCAGTCGATTTTTCAGAGCTCGCCAGAGTTCGCCGATGCGATCCAAGGGGCTCGGGTGGTTGTGGGGCCTCGCCGAACGAAGAAAACTCAACGCGGGTGGGGGTGGGGGTGGTGGAGGAACACAGGCGGTGGGGGCTGGTGGTCCGGCCGGCGGCCCGTGCGGTGTTCTGTATGGGAAGAATCACAGACGAGGAAGAAGAAGGGTTAGGAGACGTAGGATCTTCATCCAACCACCTGAAATCGTCGAGAGACAGCTGGGAGTTGCATTCTTAATGCTCTCTAGTTCATCATGTGTGGGCACTGCGCAACCAACATTTTATTATCCAAAATCTGCTTGCTCTTCTTTACCATGTTCGATAGAGCTGTGACACAAAATGTAGGACCGACTCCAGCAAACTGTACCCATACTTCACTGGCCACACCACTAGCCCCACCACATAGGACCTGCACTCCAGCAAAAGGTATACCGATTTCATTTCCCATAGCACCAGCTGTACCACAGAAAAATCCCACTCCGGCAAAAAGTACAGCAAGTCCACCGGCCGAAGACCTATCCCAACTGCAGAAACGGCCAATTCCTGCAGATTGGAACCCCATTCCATTTATTCCCAGTTTAAAAGACAATGCTTTCAATGTTGTTAGGGACTACGTGCATATATTCCCATCATGGGAAGATTATTGTGAAGACAAACACCATTTTCACATCTTCCTGTCCAACTTACGTGTAAGTGCTATTATTCATGGTTATTATTTTCCTGTTTTCTACTGATTGAACACATCAATGATTTACATTACATTGTTGTAACTAGGCGAGGGTCAATATGGATACATGACGAGGAAAGCTTGCTTGTGCTTTTCAAGGAAGCATTGCAGCAGTATAGGTGTTACCTGAGGAAATCACACTTTGGTGGCAAATCTATAAACGAATTTCCGGTGAAGTCTCCTATGCTAAATTTAGAAGACATTGAATGGAAAAACATTGTTATGCACTGGTCTCGTTCCCAGGATGACGTACTGTCTACGAAATCACATGACAATTTGAACTTCTACTTTTCCGCATGTGCCTTACGGATCTTGTTTGCAGGAAATCTGCTCGAAGAAGAATTCCGGTTTGAAAAGAACGACGCAAATATGCTGCCCGCTGCTTTGCTCTTGTTAGTACCTGTTGTCCTGTATCACTGTACTTGCATAGATACCTGGTTCATTATGTGACAGCAGTATGCATGATAGCTTGCTTATCAATTGTTCGCTCCAAATTCTTCAGTATCCAATGCCAATGTTTTTTAGCTCTGCATTGTTCTTCTAAGTACATGCTGTCCTTTATCAGTGTACTTATAATGACAGGTAGTTGTTCATGTACCATCACTCTGCAGCTTATTTTCCTTTGCCCTCCATTTTCTACACATCAGATCTATATTTACTCTTACCATAAGGTTGGTACTGAAGAAGTTTAGTTGTGCATTGCTCTTGGCTGTACCTTTTGCCTGTATCGCTGCACTTACATTTATAGCTACTTGGTTATGTAGCATCACTCTTCATCTTATCTTCAATATTCTCCATTTTTTTGTATATTATCACATCTATATTTACTCTTAACAAAATGTAGAATAAAGGCAATGCTTATGAAGAAGATTATGTGGTAAACTTCTTGAATTGCCCCCCCCCCCATCAACATGGACAAGGCCTTTATAGAGCCTGTCTTCACCAATAATGTAAGTTTGTCCATCTCAATCCTTCAAACTTTGTTGTATATATTTGGTTAGGCATGACTACAACAACTGTTTATTTTTGGTGTTTGCATCAAATTGCATGTTTAATGTTTATTATGTACTCCCTCCGTTCCAAAATAGATGACCCAATTTTGTACTGAAGTTAGTATAAAGTTGGGTCATCTATTTTACAACGGAGAGAGTAGTTCATAAACAAAAGTTTGTCCTTTCTCAATTTAAGTTTTCAGTTGTACAACCAAGTTCCTTATTCATACCATGTAAATTAAAGTATACAGAGAAAGTGATCTTCTTTTGCACTACATGTATGCTTCTGTTCTTCATCCGTAATCCAGTGGTGTGGTGAACCAACCCACTACAGCACAATGTCATATTCTGCAATGTCTTAACTATGAACAATGTCATATCATTCTACTACTCCCTCCGTCCGAAAATACTTGTCATTGAAATGGATGTATCTAGATGTATTTTAGTTCTAGACACACCCATTTTGATGACAAGTAATTCCGGATGGAGGGAGTATTATTTAAACCGTCTCTTTATTTGCCAATATGAAATGGGATAAATTGACAGCACACAATCATTGATACTTATGAGTTCTTGATTTGTAATCCAGTGGTGTCGTGAAGCTGCCAACTCCTTCACAATGTCATTTCCAGCCATGTCTTGACCTGAACAATACCATATTGTGTTAATGCAATTTTAAACTGTGTCACTTTATTCGTCAGTAAGAAATGTGATGAATTGTCAGCACTGATACTTTTATGTGCAAAACCTGTCATCTATCTGCTTGTTTATCTTTCAGAGTGAGGAAGATTTAAGTGTTGAACAAGCGCAGTCTCATCATCTTGCTCAGCTTCTTGCGTTGTAGCTCCCCAGCAGGTCTAACCTTTCTTGAACTCTATTGAAGTGCTTTCGGTTTTGTATATTATTTTGTCGGCGTGTTTATTTGCACTGGTGGTGATCTTTGATGCCCAGTGTATATAATCTGCTGTCTGCTTGTGCTTTATTATCATAGTGGCGAACTTTGATGCCCAGTGGATGTAATATGCTGTAATTTCTTTATAGTATAGTCTAGGTTTTTTCTTATTCATGATGCTGCAGTTATTTTACTATCTTCGCAGTAAACCGGCCAAACCGTAAAATTATGGTACATAATCGGGCTGTCATGCAATCACGATGTAGGTTGGGCCTGAAACGTGTCGAACAGCTAACGGGCCGGCAGCAACCCGAAATGAACCCCGGACCATGATTGTGCGAATCAAATCACGGGCTTTTAACATGCCAAAATTGTCTCGGTCCTTGTTTGGCCCAATCAGATATCGGCTGCGAGCAGGCCGGATGCAAATCGGGCCGTAGTTAGGCCCAACTATATGACGGGCATTTAACAGGCCGAAGTTTATATAGGGCCGAAATGTTAAACAGGTCCTTAAGAGGCCAAAAGTAATGTCAGGCCGAATTCCTAAGTGGGCCTCTAGCAAGTGGGCCTAAAAGCATAGTGTCCAGTTGACGGGCCGAATCTGATATGGGCCATAATTGAGCCCATAGCCTATTAAAGGGCCGTAACTGATCTGGGCCGTAATTTGGCCCAGAACATGGTAGGCTTTTAACGGGCCGGATCTCATATGGGCCACTATTAGGCCCGGAACGTGGCAGGCCATTAATGGACCGGATCAAATATGGGCCGGCATTTGGCCCAAAACATGGCAGCCAGTTAATGGGCCGGCCTACTAGGGCCCTTAAATTCTTGTGGGCCTACAGCTGGGCTGGCCCGTTAATGTCGGCGAAATCTCGTGGGCCTTTAGCCGGGCCGGCCCATTATGATCCGCAAGAATCTTCTGGGCCTTTACTTGGGCCGGCCCATTATGGCAAACAAAAATCTTGTGGGCCTTTACCTGGGCCGGCCCATTATGCCCCGCGAAATCTTGTGGGCCGTTAGTTGGGCTAGCCCATTATGTCCCGCAAAATCTCGTGGGCCTTTAGCTGGGCCGGCCCATTATGGTCTGCAAAATCTTGTGGGCATTTAGTTGGGCCGGCCCATTTAAACTTGATGGGCCGGTCCACGTGTCAACATATCATAGGCGCGTCTCGCCCATTGGATGAGTGACACCTGTGCCAGCGCGGACCTGACACGTGTCTCCTCCAGCCAATGATGATTTTACACATGGAAAATCCCCATTAGTCGGGGCTGTTAACGGGTTATCGGATCCAAAACCCCACCCGATAGCTTAACGGCGTTCCGTTATGGTGGATGCCACGTGTCGGTCACCCTTGACGAAAGCACTTCTGTGACGCGCGATTTATCGTCATGGAAGTGGACACTTCCGTGATGATAATTTTGGTAATGTCATGGAACACTTCTACGACAGCACAGGTATGACTATCTTGATTCTGTCATAAATTTGTCATGGATGTACATGCATGACAAAAACGCGACCTACTGTGACAAACACGTATCATCACGGAAGTGTATTTTTTTTGTAGTGCATAAGGGCGAACACCAATGGGCGTGTCGAGCCCCTCATCAGGAACCTGAAGCAAATCCATGAAGTCCTTCCACTTAGCAGTCATCTGTTGGCCATTGGTCATCCAGGTCATGGTCCGTGCCTCATCAAAATGGAAGTGGACCGAAGCGAAGAACTGAGCCACAATCTCTGGGTCAAAGTCCAGGTGAAAGGTAAGCATGGGCTCAATGCCAAATTGCTCCACCAGGTCCAAAGCCTCACCAAAGTAGTCATGGTGCTTATCCTGCCTCATGTGATTCATGTCAATCGAGTGCGCGTCCACATAGATGTCCTGCTTGGCCTTGATCACATACAGATAGATAATATTCCGTTGCTTGGTCCAGAACAAATCATTCCCCTCTGAAGTTTGCGCGGGGATTCACATAGGGGTTGATCTTCCTTCGAGTGATAAACCCATCCAATGGTATCACATCCATGCCCATTGTGGGATCCTTAAGCTTGGTGGCTGTGTGCTTGGTTCTGCGTTGGGGGGCATTGGAGCCCTGTGGAGCTTCATCTTGGTTGCGCAGACGCTTCGAGCCCGTGTCACGGATAGGATTCGACCGACGGACATTGGAACCGGAGCCACCACCTATGACACACAACACAAGAACACGCAAAAGAAACGAGAAGGATCAATGCAAAGACCACAACAAAACAAATGAAACAAGTAGAAATAACATTTGGTAGTTGCTATGAGGAAGGTTTAAAGTCAACAGTAGTACTGCTCCATGGTGCGGAACTAAAATTTTACTGCCTCTCTAACCGCGGTAATACCGCACCGGGATGGCACGGTAGTACTGTGCCTAGAGCTGAAGTAAAATTTTACTTCCGTGCCGCACGCGGTAGTAACGCTCTAGGGGAGCGGTAGTACCATATGAGGCGAATGCGGCTAGAGCGGTAGTACTGTATGGGAGGTGCGGTAGTATCGCTCGAGTTCAGATCCAAAACAGATCAGATTCAAAATGCCGCAACAATGGAGCGGTACTACGGTTGATCAAAACTACCGAATAGCAATAGACCAAATAGCATTTCTACTGCATTACTACTCTCCTACACCCTACTCTTGCAAAGATTTGGCCTAAAATCTCAAGAACACATACATCTCCCCAAAAACCTAGAGACAAAACAACAAAGCAAAGAGCGAGGGATTTGGGGAGAAATCTTGGTCCATGGCAAGAGGGTGAGGTGGGGAATGATCCCACCGATCGGAATGCGAGGAGAGTGGCCGGAGATGGAGATCCGGTGAGGTCCTCCAGCGCTGTTCTTGGGCAGGAGAGAGAGAGACATCATGGGAAAAAGGAATTGAATGGGTATGGGGGAGTTAGAACTCCCCTTGCCCGCTCTTAACCCCCACGCGCTCACGACTGCGCGGTAGTACCGCCCAGGTAGAAGTACCGCATGCTAGGCGGTAGTACCGCTCGACCAGCGGCAGTAAAAAATTACTGTCATGCTGGTTGTGGTAGTACCGTGCACAGCTCCTGCGGGAGTACTGTGGCAAGCCACGGTAGTACCGTAGACCCAAGAAAATGGAAGTTTCGCAAACGAGAGAGGAAAACAGCCTTTGCAACGCAACCTTCACACAAACAGACACACCAAGAGCTAGCACGCGAGGAAACACAAACAAAAACACGGCTCAAACGAAGGCAAAAGACAACAAAGACCAAAACAGAAAACAAAACTCTCAAGTAGAGAGGGCGGTGGCCGGAGCCACCTATGTATGAGTCAATTGGTAGGTCACCGCAAAGAATTATCCTTGGGCCCATGACCAAAACTCGTCTTTGAAGCACAAGTACCATCAAAATGTCTAATGTGAAAGAGTTGATCAATTTATGCATAATGGGGGGGGGGAGAGTTCATTGAGAGAACAACACTCCCCCTATGTCCATGCCTACACCTAAACAAGATATCAAGTTGAGTATGGTGGGGTGTGCAAGGGTTCAAGCTACATTGCTCGAATCAATGATATTTAGCTCATGCCTTAACTCGCGAAATCTTGCTTCATCCAAGGGCTTCGTGAAAATATCTGCAAGGTTTATCATGAGCGTTGACATACTTTAGCTTGATCTCCCCTCGCCTAATGTGATCCCGGATAAGTGATATCGAATCTCAATATGCTTCCTCTTGAAGTTTTGCACCGGGTTGAGAGAGATCTTGATGGCACTTTCATTGTCACACCAAAGAGGCACTTCGTCACAAGTGACACCGTAATCCTTCAAAGTTTGCCTCATCCATAGAAGTTGAGCACAACAACTACCGGCAGCCACATACACCGCTTCGGTGGACGAGAGAGATACACAACTTTGCTTCTTAGAAGACCAACTCACCAAAGAGCAACCAAGCAATTGGCACCCTCCGGAGGTGGACTTCCTATCCACTTTGTCTCCCGCCCAATCTGAGTATGTATAGCCCAAAAGATCGAAGCTGGCTCTTCTTGGGTACCATAAGCCAAATTTTGGGGTATGAGCCAAATATCAAAAGATTCGCTTGACCGCCACAAAGTGGCTTTCCTTGGTGCATCTTGAAACCTTGCACAAATTCCCACACTCAACATGATATTAGGTCTAGATGCACAAAGGTAAAGCAGGGAGCCAATCATGGAGCGATATACCTTTTGATCCTCCACTTTACCATTGGGATGTATGTCAAGTTGGCATTTGACAGGCATTGGAGTGGAAGCCGGCTTGACATCACTTAGCTTGTATCTCTTGAGCATGTCTTGAGTGTATTTGGCTTGGTTGATGAAGGTTCCTTCTCTTCTTTGCTTGATTTCGAAACCGAGAAAGAACTTCAACTCTCCCATCATAGACATCTTGAAATTTGAGGTCATGAGAGCGGCAAATTATTCACTGAAAGATTTGTTAGGGGAACCAAAGATAATATCATCAACATATAATTGGCATACAAACAACTCCCCTTTGACCTTATTAGTAAAAAGAGTGGGGTTGATTTTCCCAATTTCGAACCCACGATCTTAAAACAACTCGGTAAGATGCTCATACCACGCATGTGGGGCTTGTTTAAGGCCATAGAGTGCCTTGTCGAGTTGATACACATGATCGGGGAAATAGGGATCCTCGAACCCCGGGGGTTGTTTGACATACACCAACTCATTGATAGGACCATTAAGAAAAGCACTCTTCACATACATTTGTTGCAACTTGAAATTATGATGAGAAGCATAAGCAATCAACAAATGAATAGATTCAAGGCGAGCAACGGGAGCAAAGGTTTCACCGTAGTCGATACCCTCGACTTGGGAGTAGCCTTGTGCCACCAAACGAGCCTTGTTACGAACAATGATCCCATGAGCATCTTGCTTGTTCTTGAATATCCACTTGGTTCCAATGACATTATGATTCCCCGTTGGCCTTGGCACCAATCTCCACAGTTGGTTGGGCTCGAAGTTGTTGAGTTCTTCATGCATGGCATTGAGCCAATCCGGATCCTCGAGCGCCTCATAGACCTTTTGGGGTTCGACACAAGAAACAAACATGTGATGTTCACAATAGTTTGCTAATTGTCTACGAGTGCTTACCCCCTTTCTTAGGCTTCCAACCACATTCTCCATGAGATGACCTTTGGTTGTGAGCCTGGATGCAATATTAACGGCATGGCACTCTTATTCCTCCTCAGGTGTGAAAAGAGGAGTGGAAACTTGATCATCTTGAGCGCCATCTTGAGTTTGTTCTTGATCTTGAGCTTGCTCTTGACCTTGAACTTACTCGGAAGGGAGAACTCAACCTTGGGCATCACATGGTGGCTCACCACCATCTTAAGGTTGATCTTGCCCTTGATCTTGATCACGTGGTTGAGGGCCTTCACTTTGTTCTTCGGAAGCATGTGGGTCTTGGGTCGGTGAAGGCTCCACTTGAGTGGAGCATTGTCCTTCTCCTTCGGTCACAAGGGGTTCCTCAATGGGTAGGATATGACCAACACCCATTCTTCTTATGGATTGGGGAGGAATTTCATCACCTACATAACAAGTTCCACTTTGCTCCACATGGGAGCCATTATTCTCGTCAAACTCCACGTTCCACGTCTCCTCAATGAGTCCCGTGGACTTGTTGAGGACACGGTAAGCATGAGAGTTTGTAGCATAACCAACAAATATGCCCTCATGAGATCTAGCCTCAAATTTAGACAAACGAACACCTTTCTTGAGAATGAAACACTTAAAACCGAACACCCGGAAGTACTTGAGGTTGGGCTTGTTACCTGTGAATATTTCATATGGAGTCTTGTTCAAGCCTTTGCGGAGATAGAGCTGATTGGATGCATGACACGCGGTGTTGATGGCTTCGGCCAAAAAGTTGTAAGGAGACTTGAACTCCGCCATCATGGTCCTTGCCGCATCCACCAACGTCCGATCCTCTCCGCAACACCATTTTGTTGAGGGTTGTATGGTGCGGAATATTGATGCTTGATCCCCTCATCACTAAGAAACGCATCCAAGGTGTAGTTCTTGAACTCGGTGCTGTTGTCACTTCTTATTGTCAAGATCTTTGCATCGTTTTGACGTTGAGCTTCATTTGCAAAGTCGATGACAGTTTTTTGAGTTTCACTCTTCCTCTTGAAGAAATATACCCAAGTTTACCTTGAGTAATCATTGACAATCACCAAACAATACTTTCTACCCACAAGGCTATCAAAGGATGGAGGCCCAAAGAGATCCATGTGAAGGAGCTCCAAGGGTCTCTTCGAGTAGATGATAGTCGTGGGAGGGTGAGCCTTGTCATGTAACTTTCCTTCGATACAAGCACTGCAAGCACGATCTTTGGCAAAGCTAACATTTTTTAGTCCATGGACATGGTCCCCTTGAGAAGACTTTGCAAAGATATCATATTGACATGGACTAAACAGCAATGCCAAAGCCACCCCACATCAACTTTAGCCATTAGGCATGTCGCGGTCTTAGTGGGTCACTCCGAAAAATTAATCACATAAAGACCGTTCTCGACATGCCCAACAAAGGCTACTTTAAGAGTCTTGCTCCACAAGAGGGCCACGGTATCAATATCAAAGAATGTGGCAAAACCTATGAGTGCAAGTTGATGAACGGAAAGTAAATTGTATGCAAGGGACTCAACAAGCATGACTTTCTCGATCGTGAGATCATGAGAAATGACAACCTTGCCAAGACCCGATACATTAGAAGACGAGGCATCACCCCACTAGACATTGGTGGGCATAGATGGGATCTTGTGCACGTCCAGCACCAAACCCTTGCTTCCGGTCATATGATTTGTGGCTCCACTATCGAGCAATCATGATCCCCCATCGGAAGGAAACACCTACAAGAGATCAATGCTTGGTTTTAGGTACCCATTTTGTAACGGGTCCTTTGATGTTAGTAACAAGGGTCTTAGGAACCCAAATAGACCATTTGATCTACTCATAAGGAGAACCAACAAATTTAGCATAATCATGCCCATCACTATCACGTCACAACACATAAGAAGGGTTAAAGTTGTCGGCTTTGTTGGAAGGGGTGGCATTTCCCTTTTTGACATCACCACGCTTCACATTATTCTTCTTCTCCTTTGAAGCACCCTCTCCCTCCTTCACAAAAGTTTTCTTGAGAGGAGGAGGTCATTTGGCCTTGTCATTCTTCTTCTTGTTCTTGGACTTTGGTGCGAACCCAACTCCCTCATTGGCCACAACTTCCTTTTGATTGCTCAAAAGGTCATTAAGATTCTTCTCACCTTGTATGCAAGAGACAAGGCCTTTCTCAAGTTGCTCCTTCAACTTGACATTTTCCTCCACAAGATGCACATGCTCACAACACGGGTTAGTAGCATTTGCGTTATCAATTAAGACCATATGAGGAAAAGTGGCTTTCTCCTTGGTTAGCTTCACTTGGAGTTGGTCATGAGACTCCTTGAGGCTAGCATGAGCACCCTTCAAGGCCTTGTGAGCCTTGTAAAGTATATCAAACTCCTCTTTGAGTCTAGCAAAGTCAACCCCAAGTTTAGCCTTCTCGGAATTGAGCACACGAGATACAACAAGAGCATGATCAAGATCTTTCTTTAATTTAGCATGGTCATCGTTGTGTGACTCCTCAAGAGCCAAACGATGAACATGCTCTTCCTCAAGCGCATTAGAGAGATCCGATATCTCATCGGCATAGTCACGACTATGACCTTCCATCTTAGAGATGGTTTCTTCATGAGCCTCGATTGTGTCATTGGCTTCACCAAGTTGTTCCAAGAGAGCAACGAAGTGCTTCTTGGATTTGCCCTTGAGCTTACTCATAAAAGAATCAAATTCATTTACTTCCTCATTAGACCCCTCACTTTCATCAATGCAATCCGTCAAGGAAGGATTAGTAATGATGGTAGTTTTGATGTTGGGGGTTACCTTGTTGGTGGCTTTGGCCATGAGGCACTTGGCAGTGATGTTCTCATTGGGTGAATCAAAGAGAGATACCCATGGAGTTGTGGCAACGGCAACGGAGGCCATGGCCATGGCTTCACTATCTTCATCATCATCATCATCCTCATGGTATTCTTCTTGAGCCACCAACCCTTTGGTTGGAGTCTTCTTGGTGAAGTTGTTCTTGTTAGGGAAGGACTTGGCTTTGTCTTTTCGCATGAGGTTGCCACCATTGTCTTCCATCTTCTCGTAAGGGCACTCCGCAACAAAGTGGCTCACATTGCCACAATTGTAACATGTTCTCACACGTTGCTTGCCCTTGAAGCCACTAGAATTGTTCTTGTTGAAATTGGGCCTTGTGTTCTTCTTTCTCCAAAATTGCCTTGAAGCAAGAGCCATGTGCTCATGGTAATCATATTTCGTACCTTTGGGGTTTCTCTCCTCTTCTTCCTCTTCCTCCTCTTCTTCCACACTAACCTTGGCCTTCAAGGTAAGGTTGGGCCTCTTTGCTCTTTGAGAACGCAACACCGTATTGTTGGCGTTCTTGTCCAAGATCCTCATTGCCACAAACTCATACAACACTTCACTTGAGGACAAGGTGTGGAAGTCCAGCCTTTGGTGGATGACAGAGGACATGGCCTTGTGGTAAAGCATCATGGCCTTGAGGAACTTGTGCTTGATCCAATTGTCATATGTATCCTTGCTCCCATGATCTCGGAGTGAGACCGCGAGAGTAGTTAATCTCCAGTAAAGCTCACGAGGTTCTTCATATTAATTCATTGCAAACTCATCGGCTTCATCTTACACCACTTCATAGTTGGAGAGTTGAATGCTTGCGCTTCCCTTGTAAATGGAAACAACATGGTGCCATGCTTCCTTGGCCATGGTGAAGGGTCGGAGATGCACAATATCTTCGCTTGGAATTGCATCTTGGATGATGAAGAGAGCATTCTCATTGAATTGATTATCCGCGGCTTCTCTAGGGGTGAAGTTGCTTTGATCATGCGGATAGAAACCTTCCTCAATGATTCTCCAAAGGTTAGTATTAACATGGTTTAAATGACGTCTAAAGCAATAAACCCAAGAGTCAAAATCCTCATTCTTCACAATCTCGGGAGGAGAACACGCATGATTTAAATGAGTGAAGGGAACCGATCCTCCATAAGTAAGAGGTGGTTCAACATGAGCATAGATGCCATTTCCACTTTTACCACTAGGCAAAGGAACTTTATCACTAGAAGCTTCCCCCTTATCGGAGTTGGCATCCGCCACCTTGTTAGTGGGGGCGGCCACTTCCAAAGGTGTGGTGGCTAGTTTAAGACCATCAAGGAACTCTTTTAACATGCCTTTGACCTCTGTAGTCATTGAGGTTTTCAATGTGTCCAAAGCCACGTTGAATTCCTCACGTGAGACCGGGGATCCCCCATCAGCCATAGACGAAGAAGGATTCACACTGGGGTGCTCCTCCTCACCGTCTATAGTGTCAACCATACTCTTAGGACGGTAAAGCCCTTAATTAAGAGACGAGGCTCTAATACCAATTGAAAGGATCGATATAGTTCACTAGAGGGGGTGAGGGAGTCCTGGATTAAGGGGTCCTCGGACAGCCGGACTATATACTTTGGCCGAACTGTTAGGCTATGAAGATACAAGACGAAGACTTCTTCCCATGTCCGGATGGGACTCTTCTTGGCATGGAAGGCAAGCTTGGCGATTCGGATATGTAGATTCCTTTCTCTGTAACCGACTTTGTACAACCCTAGCCCCCCCGGTGTCTTTATAAACCGGAGGGTTTAGGCTTCTAGGGTTTAGCCACAACAATCATAACCTCATAGGCTAGACTTCTAGGGTTTAGCCATTACGATCTCGTGGTGGATCAACTCTTGTAATACTCATATTCATCAAGATCAATCAAGCAGGAAGTAGGGTATTACCTCTATAGAGAGGGACCGAACCTGGATAAACATTGTATCCCCCGCCTCCTGTTACCATTAGCCTTAGACGCACAGTCCAGGACCCCCTACCCGAGATCCGCCGGTTTTGACACCAACAATGGTGCTTTCCTTGAGAGTTCCGTTGCATCGTCACCAGAAAGCTTCATGGCTCCATCAATGATCTACAACAACGCAGTCCAGGGGGAGATCTTCCTCCCCGGTCAGATCTTCGTATTCGGCGGCTTCGCACTGCAGGCCAACTCGCTTGGCCATCTAGAGCAGATCGATAGCTACGCCCCTGGCCATCAGGTCAGATTTGGAAGCCTGAATTTTGTGGCCGATATCTGTGGAGACTTGATCTTCAATGAATTCGAGCCCATGACGGATGTCCCCAGCCACCACGATGATCATTAACTAGATTTGTCATCTGGCCATGCTCAGGAGATAGCACCTGTGACCGCTCTGGCCCTAGATCCGGAGCAGACTGCATCATCCGAAGATGGTAAGCTTAACCCCATCGCGGAAGCCGCAGACTCAGCGGCGCTCGAGCCGCGCACGGACCCAACATCGAGCTGGACTTGTGTCATCGGAACCTCGGACTCGTCTCCAGCTATGGGTTCCGGACCGTGGGCATCCGCGCCCATCGAATCTGATTGGGTGCCGACCTTGGAGTTCGGCTCTGTGGACATCTTCCAGCACTCACCACTATGCGATGTGTTAAACTCATTGAAATCCCTCTCCCTGTCGGGAGACTCTTGGACAAACTATGTCCGACTTGAATGGGAAGCAGATGACGAAGAACTTTGTTTCCCACCCACCACCTTGGGGTAGTGGACGGCTACATCCTCATATGATATATACATGGTAGACACACCTAAGGAGAAGGGGGCCGACGGTGATAACAACATGTCTGTCGATGAACCTCCCAAGCGCCAGCGTCAGAAGCGCTGACCTCGATCCGGCAAAAGGAAAAATAGCAACATTGTCATGGACGATGATGATAATATGAACCAAGCCAAGGACCCCGCAGACCTACCGTTGGAGCAGGGCGAGCAAGAGGACGGTGAGCACAGTCCGGAGACGTTGTCTGACCACAGCGATGCTGAAGATAACAATTATCATCCTGTCTCTGAAGACGAGATTAGACTGGGCGACGACGAATTCGTCGTCCCAGAAGAACTATTAGAACAAGAACGCCTCCATCAAAGGCTTATCGCCACTGCAAGGAGCCTGAAGAAGCATAAGCAGTGGCTTAAAGATGCACAGGATACGCTCAATGACAGATGGAACGAAGGGCTAGACACTGAGGAGAAATATGGCAGTAATCACCAAACAAAGAGCTATCCTAAGCGTAAGCTGCTACCCGAATTCGACGACGAGGCTATTGCGCCTATACCACCGAAAGACAATACGGCTGACAAGCCAGACCAACCACCTCGTGGTTGAGACAGAGCGGCTAGCAATGCTGCACAAAAACCCACACCCCTCCCCGTAAAGGAAGGGAGGTTGCAGCTCAGGACCAGATACACGATCTACGGGAATACCTGGACAAAAAGGTTGGCGAAACCAGGTCCATCTATAGATCCAGAGAATGTGCTCCTATACGGGATCACGATTATCAAACCAAATACGCCGGTCACTTACCTGTTCGGAACCAATACCGAACATTACAACCGTCGGACCCACGCCACGACACAGCCAAATACAGGGGTGCTGCACACCCCCTGTGCTTAACCGATGAGGTGCTGGAACATGATTTTCCGGAAGGGTTCAAACTCGTAAACATCAAGGCATATGATGGAATGATAGACCCCGCGGTTTGGATAGAAGACTTTATTCTTCACATCCACATGGCTCGCGGAGATGATCTCCACGCCATCAAATACTTAGTTCTCAAGCTAAAAGGACCAGCTCGGCACTGGCTAAAAAGCCTCCTTGAAAATTCCATCGGAAGCTGGGAAGAACTTGAGGACGCTTTTCGGGCCAATTTCCAAGGGACCTATGTCTGGCCCCCAGGTGCAGACTATCTAAGTCACATAATCCAACAACCCAGAGAATCAGCTCGTAAGCTTTGGAACCAGTTTCTCACTAAGAAGAACCAAATCATCGACTGTCCGGGACGAATGTCTAGCCAGGCACCTTGGCCAGGAAAAGCCAAGGACAAAGGCAGCCTTAACTACACTAATGACCCACTTTTGCGCGGGCGAGGATAGCTGGTTAGCCCGTAGCAGCACAAGTGACCCCGGCACATCCGAAGTCAGGGATGCCAATGGAAAACCACGACGCAACAAAAACAAATGTCGGAACAATGAAGAAAGCCCAGACAATACAGCGGTAAATGCCGGATTCAGGGGCTCCAGACCCGGTCAACGGAAGAAGCCATTTAAAGGCAACAAAGACGGTCCATGCAACCTGGATAAAATTCTAGACAAGCCCTGCCAGATCCACGACACTCCTGGTAAACCAGCCAATCATACCAACAGAGAATGTTGGGTCTTCAAGCAGGCCGGCAAACTCAACATCAAACACAAAGGGAAGGGACCTCAGAGCGAAGACGAGGACGAACCTCGCCAGCCGAACACGGGGGGACAGAAGAAATTTCCACCGGAGATCAAAACAGTGATCATGGTCTATGTCACTCGTATCCAGGGAGAGCAAACGCGCACTCCGATATGTCTATGTCGTCGAGCCCGTCGCCCCCAAATTCAACCCATGGTCGGCCTGCCCGATCACCTTTGATCCCAGGGATCATCTGACTAGTATCCGTCACGGGGGTTCGGCTGCCCTAGTGCTCGACCCAATAATCGATGGATACCACCTTACTCGAGTCCTCATGGACGGCAGTAGCAGTCTCAATCTGATATATCGGGACATTGTCCGCAAGATGGGGATAGACCCATCAAGAATCAAGCCAAATAGCACTACCTTTAAAGGAGTTATACCGGGCGTAGAAGCCCGCTGCACAGGCTCTTTAAAATTGGAAGTCGTATTCGGCTCTCCTCATAACTTTCAAAGAGAAGAGCTAATCTTTGACATAGCTCCGTTCCGAAGCAGCTATCATGCACTACTCGGAAGAATGGCCTTCGCCCGTTTTAATGCAGTCCTTGTCACATCCCTAGTCTGGTATGACCTAGACTAGCTAGTCATTTGTGCATCATGTTTAAATTTTCATTTAAATTTGAAATGAGGATTGGTGGAACCCTCAGAATCATTTTTTGAAAATGACCCAAATAAAAATTTCTCCAAAAGGGTCCAAGAAAATGCTCATGTTGCTCTCTGAAAATATTGGACAGAGATAAAAATCAAACCAATATTTTTTAAGAGCTCATAGGTATTTATTTTGGGCATTTGGAATTCATGCATAAATGTTTGCATTGGAAATATATTAGTTATATATATTAATATATGTCCAAAAATTATGCCATTTATAAAGGAGCTCTGGAATAATATAGTTAGCTCCTGCAAAAATTGGCATAAGGTAATTAAATGATTTAATATTTTAATTAAATCAAAACAAATGTCAGAAAAATTAGAAAACGAAAATAAAAGAGGGAGACTTACCTGGGCCTCCTCCCTGTGCAGCCCAGCAGCAGCAGGCCGGCCCAGCCAGCAGGCGGCCCAGCCCGCCTCCTCCTCTGTCGTCTTCGTCCTCGACAGAGGGAGGGGAGCGTGCCCGGCGCGCGCGCGCGCCACCGCGCCACGCCACCAGCCTCCCTGCTTGCCTGGCGCCCTCCTCGTCGCCCTGGAACGCCCGGACGTCGCCACGCCCCCCGTACCCTCTCACTCTCCCCCAATTCTTCCCCTCCTCTCCCTCGCTCTCCCTCTCTCGTGTCCGAACGCGCCGGTCGCCGCCGTTTGCCATAGCCGCCGCCACAGCCTCCCCTTCGCCTCCCCGACCCGCTCCCCAGATCCGCCGCGACCCCCTCTACCTCCTCGTCGAGCCACGCAAGACGGAGCGCCCTGTGGAGCCGCCGTCGCCGTCGTCTTCCACCTTGGGCTCCGACCACCACCACCGTCGATTCGCCGCACGCAGGACGTCCCCGAGCCCGCTGACGCCTTCGCTGGATCCACCGTGAGCATCTCCCCGTTTCCCCTCTCTTCTCCCCCTCGTTCCCGCGCCGTAGCTCCGTTCCCCACCACGGCCGAACCTCCGCCGCCGCCGAGCTCGCCATCGACGCAGCTCCGGTGACCATTTGGTCACCCCGGCGAGTCCAACACACTCGTAAGGCCCCGTAGAGCATCCCTAGCGCTTTGCTTCGCTCGTCTTCGAGCTCCAAACGCGTTTTAGTGCATGACCGAACTCCGGCGGCCGCAGCCGAGCTCACCGCCGTCGACTCTGGCCACCCCAGGCCCAGCCACGGCCACCACCCGACGCGCCATCGAGCTAGCTCTCCAACGCGCCTAGCCGCGCGCCATTTGGAGCACCACAGAGGAAACCCGGGGCAAAAGTACGCTGCGGACCTCGCCGGCGACTAACCGCCGGCGGGTTTGACTTGTTTGACCTGGGGTTTGACCCCCCCAGGGTCACTGACGAGTGGGCCATGCCCCTGTTTAGTTTAGGTATTAGTTTAGTTAGCGCTAATTAATTCAGTTAATTAGTTGTTTCACTGACAGTGGGCCCCGACCCTTAATCCTTCTAATTAAGCAAATAACCCCCCTGTTAACTAACTGTGACACTGACGTGTGGACCCCACACGTCAGGTTTGACCCAGTCAGCCGCAGTTGACTGCTGACGTCGTGCTGACGTCATGCTGGCGCAATATATAATTTCTGGATTTAAATTAAATGAGGAAATTCCAGAAATTGATTTAAACTTCAAAAATTCATATCAATTCAACCGTAGCTCAGATTAAAATATTTTATATATGAAAAATTATCAGAAAAATGCAACCTTTCCATCTGTACTAGTTTCATGCATGACAAACCAACTTATACATGCTGAATATGAGAAAACACATTATGGCATATATAAGAGCCTACTTTGGAGATGCATTTGAGCTTATGGTTCAAATGGACTTCAAACCAAATGATTACTAGTTGCATTAGCTCAAACAACATCACATCTTCATGCCATGTTCATGCATCATATTGTTGCATATGTTTGTGTATTGATTGCCGGCACCGTTCCTTCTCGATAGGTCCTGCTCCGGAGCCGTTCTAGAGTACCTGTCTGTGAAGGAGTGCCTCCCTTGTTTTACCAGGCAAGCAAACCCCCTTGTTCATTTAGATAAAACCCTACTCTCTCGCTCCTGCTCTCAGTTATTGCATTAGGACAACAACGATTCATCTGTTACTTTGTGCTGCGGTAGTTGAACCCATTCCTCTGCATGACCTGTCATTGCCACAGTAAATAGTTGAAACCCACTAGCATGTGTAGGAGTTGATTGAGCCATGTTGTGTTCCTACCATGCTATGCCTGCTATTGCTTAGAGTTGTGTCAGGTCTGATTCATTGGGATGAATTGGAGTGTTACGATATGTTCTGATGCTGAGAGTGAAGTGTGTGAACACGATTTGGTAAAGGTAGCGGTGAGAGGCCATGTAGGAGTACATGGTGGGTTGTCTCACTGGAACCGTCCTTAAGCACTGAGTTCTATGTATGTTGTCCAATGACTCGATACTACCACACATTGGGATCCTTAATTGACTCTCTCGACTTATTAACCAACTTGGTCTCTGTCCAGGAGTCGCAACTAGTTTCTGGTGTTTGTAGGTAGTGCTAGTTTTCTACCAAGTGGCACCCGGCAGGGTGGGCTTGGGACAGACTAGGCACACGTGGCCCGGTTTACCGAGTGGCACCCGGATGGTGGGCTCGGGAACCCTGCTCACATCGTTTGGGGCCGTGAGCGACACCCCGGCCGGATCTCCTTGCGGATGGAACCCGAATAGGCGATAAACCTGGACTAGAGTCTTGTGCGGTTAGTCAGGTCGTGGCCGACACCCTCGCCAGGCTTCCGCTTGAAGGTTGCCGAGATACATGACGTGTACATGGCGGTAAGTGGCGAGAGCGTGTGTGAAGAAGTACACCCCTGCAGGGTTAACATGATCTATTCGAATAGCCGGGTCCGTGGTTATGGACTTCTTGGATGCTTACGTGGTACATAGACAACTTGAAGTGGATACTCTAAAATGCTCAAGACAAGTGTGAGTGCTATGGATGGCCTTCTCGTAGGGCGACGGGGATGAATCCATAGTAGTGTATTGTGTGGTGATTAGTGGACTCGTGTACGTTGTCTCACCTCCAGAGTTTCTGGTAGTCGTAGAACAGGATAGCCACAGAGTCAAAGCTGGCTTGCTGCAACTAAACCCCACATTACCCTCTTGATACAAATGCATGTATGATAGGATCTGATGTAAGTCTTGCTGAGTACCTTTGTACTCATGTTGCTTTATTTATGTTTTTGCAGCGGAGACTTCGGTCTTACTAGTGTTCTCATGGACTTCGACTAGTAGCTTGTACCTCAGCTACGATCTTGATCGGACGTTGTAGATAGTCAGGCTTTCAACCTTTTTCATTTTTAGATGTCTGTACTCAGACATGTAATGCTTCCGTTTGTTGCTTGATTGCTCTGACTGTTGGGTCATGTGACCCCTGTTTGTAATAAATGCTATGATGGCTCTTCTGAGCCTTTATCTATTTGAGTTGTTGAGTTATGCTGTGATGCCATGTTGTACAACACATACTTGCATGTTATGCGTACGTGTAATGTGTATTGCTATGTGTGGGATCTGACTATCTAGTTGTTTATCCTTAGTAGTCTCTCTTACCGGGAAATGTCTCCTAGTGCTTCCACTGAGCCCTGGTAGCTTGCTACTGCTCCGGAACACTTAGGCTGGCCGGCATGTGTCCTTCTTCATTCCTGTGTCTGTCCCTTCGGGGAAATGTCACGCGATGAATACCGGAGTCCTGCTAGCCCGCTACAGCCCGGTTCACCGGAGTCCTGTTAGCCCAGTACTACAGCCTGGATTCACTCGCTGATGACCGACACGTTCGATGCTGGGTCATGGATGCCTGTCCCTGTAAGTTAGTGCCACTTTGGGTTTACGACTAGCCATGTCAGCCCGGGCTCCTTATCATATGGATGCTAGCGACACCATCATATCCGTGTGCCAAAAGGCGCAAATGGTCCCGGGCAAAGGTAAAGCGACACCCGTGGGGATACCGTGCGTGAGGCCGCAAAGTGATATGTGGTGCTACATGCTAGATCGATGTGGCATTGAGTCGGGGTCCTGACAGCGTTGGTATCAGAGCCTGACTGCCTGTAGGATTACCAAGCCAAACTGGTCGAAGTTGAGTCTAGAAATTCGTTAGTTATATAAGGGAATTGATTGTGGGAAGGAACGTAAGGCTCTTTTTACTCCTTATACCTCATGGCCTTCTGATCTGAGTCATCCTATCTTTCCTACGGGGTTAAGGAACTAGGCTTTATCTTCCGTCTTTCAGGATCACGTGTTACTACTCCGTAGTCCCATAGGATTGGTTGATCAGAGTCATACCCCAGTTTCGAGTACTTCCGGCGTAGTCTGTTTAGTACTATCCCAGAACCTTGAGTGGTGATGTTGAGTTGTTGTACTACCCCATTTTTAGCAGGATGTCTCATTCTGAGCATTTTACTGCCGTTATGCTGCCGGAATTTCCCTAGGAGTTCGAGAGATACTAATTCCTTGTCCTACATTCTACAGTCTATAGTTGATGCTGACTCCGCCCCTGGTTTCGTTTCTCAGGATGTCATCAAGTTCTATTGTTCGTAGCCAGAACCATGGAGATGGTAGGGATGAGGATCCTCCCGATCAACCTTCGTTGACAGAGTTCATGTTAGAAATGGAGAGGAACAAGCGTGAGTCTAACCGTTTGTTGGCACGTATCGAGGAGAACACCGCACATCAGTCCAATAAGTCTGCGACCGTTCATGACTTTCTTCGCTTGCACCCACCTACCTTTCATCATTCCATCGAGCCACTCGATGCAGATGACTGGCTCCGTAGCATCACTCATAAGCTGCGTTCCGCGAGCGTAGCTGAAGATGACAAGGTCACCTATGCCACACACCACCTGGAAGGTCCTGCTAGTCTTTGGTGGCAGAACTATGAGGCTATGCTTCCAGCTGGCCAGAATCCTACCTGGAGAGATTTCACTGAGGCTTTTCGCGAGCAACACATTTCCCAGGCCCTCCTTGATCGCAAGAGAGAAGAGTTCTGTAGTTTCACCCAGAGTAAGATGGCTGTTGATGCTTACAGTAGAGAGTTTGAGAACCTCGCTCGCTATGCTACAGAAGAAGTGTCCACGGACGCCAAGAAGCAAGCTAGGTTCCGGAAGGGTCTCAACCCCAAGTTGCGTCGTGATCTCCACCTGCATCACTGTGATACATTCCAGGCCCTTGTGAACAAGGCCATCAATGCAGAGACAGCTCAGCTCACTTACGAGGAGTCTCGTAAGCACACCCGTGATTTGGGATCTTCCCCTGGCTCTAGTTCCCAAAAGCGCTGGATTTGGGTTCCAAACTCCGCTCTTCCTTCCAGTTATGCACCGAGGCCATCCCATGTGGTGCCTCCCCCAGCTCAGCCATATGTTCCACCCAGGCCTACTGGTAGACCGTTTGTCAGTGCGGGTCCACGTCCAACCTTAGGGACTTGCTTCACATGCGGGAAGCCAGGACACTATGCACGTGACTGCTTTCAAACTAGTTATGCTCCACCCCAGCCCGAGAAGACTGTTGGCTGTGTTAAGCCATCACGCAAGATGATCAGTGTCAAGTCAGCCCCCACTGAACATGGACGTGTGCATCACGTCTCAGCTAAAGACGCTCATGATGATCCGGATGTCGTTCTTGGTACACTCCTTGTCAATTGTCATCCAGCATCGGTTCTATTCGATACTGGAGCATCTCACTCCTTCATTTCTGAAGGCTATGCCCGTTTGCACGACATGTCATTTTGTGATATGCCAACTCCGCTTGAAATCCAAACCCCAGGGTCTAGATGGCAGACCACCAGAATTAGCCATGGTAATGAAATCCTTGTTGATAGACTTGTATTCCTTGCATCATTTGTAGCCCTCAAGTCCTCAGATATTAACATCATCTTGGGTATGGACTGGATGACAGCTCATCATGCCAAGATTGATTGTTACACCAGATCTGTTCAGCTTACACACCCATCTGGCAAGATAGTCACTGTCTCCACTAGAGTTGCAAAGCGTCAGCTCTATTCTCTTAATGCCAGCCCTCTTCCAGACCTTGAAGATATCCCGGTAGTCCGTGACTTTCCAGATGTCTTTCCAGAGGAACTGCCAGGTGTTCCACCTGACAGAGATGTAGAGTTCGTCATAGATCTTATCCCAGGAACAGCTCCAATCTCTAGGAGACCCTACAAGATGGCACCCTTAGAACTAGCCGAGCTTAAGAAACAACTCGATGAGTCCTTCCAAAAGGGTTTCATCCGTCCTAGTTCTTCCCCTTGGGCTTTCCCCGTCCTCTTCGTCAAGAAGAAGGATGGTACGGACCGGATGGTTGTAGATTATCGTCCCGTTAATTTGGTCACGATAAAGAACAAGTATCCGCTCCCCAGGATCAACGACCTGTATGATCAGCTCGCTGGATCCTCAGTCTTCTCCAAGATGGATTTGAGGTTAGGATACCACCAAATCAAAATCAGAAACGGGGACATTCCCAAGACAGCTTTTGTCACTCATTATGGCCAGTACGAGTACACCATCATGTCCTTTGGCCTAACCAACGCCCCAGCCACATTCTCCCGCTTGATGAACTCGATCTTCATGGAGTACTTAGATAAGTTCGTCGTGGTTTACCTCGATGATATCCTTATTTACTCGAAGAACGAGGAAGAGCATGCCGAACATCTTAGACTTGTGTTAGGAAAACTCAGAGAGCACCGCCTTTATGCCAAGTTCTCCAAGTGTGAATTTTGGTTGCCAGAAGTGACCTACCTAGGCCACGTAATCTCTGGTAAGGGCATTGCTGTCAATCCCGAGAGAGTTCAAGCCGTTCTCGATTGGACTCCACCTGAGACCATTAAGCAAGTTAGGAGTTTCCTTGGTCTAGCCAGCTATTGTCGCCGCTTTGTTGAAAATTTCTCCAAAGTAGCCAAACCCCTCACGGAACTTCTCAAGAAAGATAAAAAGTTCGAGTGGTCCCCACAGTGTGAGTACAGTTTTCAGGAACTGAAAAGACGCCTGACTTCTGCTCCCATACTTGTGCCACCGGATTTCACTAAAGACTTTATTATCTACTGCGACGCCTCACGACAGGGACTAGGTTGCATTCTTATGCAAGATCGTCATGTGATTGCCTATGCATCTCGACAGTTGCATCCACATGAGGAGAATTATCCTACACATGATCTAGAGCTTGCAGCCGTAGTCTATGCACTCAATACCTGGTGACATTACCTCCTTGGTAAACGTTGCGAGATCTACACCGATCACCAGAGTCTCAAGTATATCTTCACCCAACCGGATCTGAACCTTAGGCAAAGACGTTGGTTGGAGTTAATCACAGATTATGATCTAGGGATTACCTACACCCCAGGCAAAGCCAATGTCATGGCTGATGCTCTAAGCCGTAAATCCTATTGCAACAATCTCATGTTGCAGCAAGGCCAACCACTTCTCCATGAGGAATTCTGTAAGCTTAACCTTCACATTGCTCCTCACGGATTCCTTTCTACCTTGGTGGTGAAACCTACTCTTGAGGATCAGATAATAACTAGCCAGCAATATGATACGGGTATTTCTCGTATCAAGGATAACGTTAAGAAGGGAGTTGCTAGTAGTTTCTCTGTTGATGCTCGAGGTGTTGTTTTCTTTGGAAACCGCCTGGTGGTCCCCAAGAAGCAACATCTTCGACAATTGATTCTCAAGGAGGCGCATGAATCTCCTCTCACGATTCATCCCGGTAGTACTAAGATGTATCAGGACCTACGCCAGAGGTTCTGGTGGACTAGGATGAAGAGAGAAATCGCCGAGTTCATTCCTAAATGTGACATTTGTCGTCGTGTTAAGGCAGAGCATCAAAGACCTGCTGGCACCCTTCAGCCTTTAGCTATTCCTGAGTGGAAATGGGATAAAGTTGGTATGGACTTCATCACCGGCTTTCCCAGGACCAAGAAAGGGAATAATGCTATCTTCGTAGTCGTTGATCGTCTTTCCAAAGTGGCTCACTTCCTTCATGTTCGAGAGAGTATCACTGCTAGTCAGCTTGCTGACTTATATATTTCACGAATAGTGTCGCTTCATGGTGTTCCACTAGAGATCAATTCAGACCGTGGCAGTCTTTTCACTTCTCATTTCTGGGAGAGTTTCCAAACTGCCATGGGAACCCATCTTTCCTTCAGTACCGCTTTCCACCCTCAGTCGAGTGGTCAGGTGGAACGGGTCAACCAAATTCTCGAAGACATGCTTAGAGCTTGCGTTATCTCATTCGGTATGGATTGGGAGAAATGTCTTCCTTTTGCCGAGTTTGCTTATAACAATAGCTATCAATCCAGCCTCAAGAAAGCTCCTTTTGAGGTTCTCTATGGACGAAGATGTCGAACACCTTTGAACTGGTCAAAAACCGGTGAAAGACAATTCTTTGGACCGGACATGATCCAGGAGGCAGAAGAGCAAGTTCGCATCATTCGTGAGAACTTGAAAACAGCCCAGTCCCGTCAAAAAAGCCAGTATGATCGTCATCATAAGGATATGGCTTATGAAGTTGGCGACAAAGCTTACCTTCGGGTTACTCCCTTGAAGGGTACCCATCGTTTCGGTATCAAGGGCAAGTTGGCTCCTCGTTACATTGGTCCCTTTCGCATTCTCGCTAAACGAGGAGAGGTTGCCTACCAGTTGGAACTACCCCCACATCTTTCTCGAGTTCATGATGTCTTCCACGTCTCTCAACTCAGGCGTTGCTTCTCGGATCCCATCCGCGGAGTGGACCACGAAACGCTTGATCTGCAAGATAACCTCACATACCGAGAGTACCCGGTTCGCATTCTTGATCAAGCAGAGCGTGTCACTCGACGTCAGAACATCAAGTTTCTCAAAGTTCAGTGGTCTCATCATTCCGAGAGAGAAGCTACTTGGGAGCAAGAAGATCGTCTTCGACTGGAGTACCCCGCTTTCTTTCCGTCGACCCCTGAATCTCGGGACGAGATTCTTTCAAGTGGGGGCGAGTTGTCACATCCCTAGTCTGGTATGACCTAGACTAGCTAGTCATTTGTGCATCATGTTTAAATTTTCATTTAAATTTGAAATGAGGATTGGTGGAACCCTTAGAATCATTTTTTGAAAATGACCCAAATAAAAATTTCTCCAAAAGGGTCCAAGAAAATGCTCATGTTGCTCTCTGAAAATATTGGACAGAGATAAAAATCAAACCAATATTTTTTAAGAGCTCATAGGTATTTATTTTGGGCATTTGGAATTAATGCATAAATATTTGCATTGGAAATATATTAGAGAGATATATTAATATATGTCCAAAAATTATGCCATTTATAAAGGAGCTCTGGAATAATATAGTTAGCTCTTGCAAAAATTGGCATAAGGTAATTAAATGATTTAATATTTTAATTAAATCAAAACAAATGTCAGAAAAATTAGAAAACAAAAATAAAAGAGGGAGACTTACCTGGGCCTCCTCCCTGTGCAGCCCAGCAGCAGCAGGCCGGCCCAGCCAGCAGGCGGCCCAGCCCGCCTCCTCCTCTGTCGTCTTCGTCCTCGACAGAGGGAGGGGAGCGTGCCCGGCACGCGCGCGCGCTACCGCGCCACGCCACCAGCCTCCCTGCTTGCCTGGCGCCCTCCTCTTCGCCCTGGAACGCCCGGACGTCGCCACGCCCCCCCGTACCCTCTCACTCTCCCCCGATTCTTCCCCTCCTCTCCCTCGCTCTCCCTCTCTCGTGTCCGAACGCGCCGGTCGCCGCCGTTCGCCATAGCCGCCGCCACAGCCTCCCCTTCGCCTCCCCGACCCGCTCCCCAGATCCGCCGCGACCCCCTCTACCTCCTCGTCGAGCCACGCAAGATGGAGCGCCCTGTGGAGCCGCCGTCGCCGTCGTCTTCCACCTCGGGCTCCGACCACCACCGTCGTCGATTCGCCGCACGCAGGACGTCCCCGAGCCCGCTGACGCCTTCGCTGGATCCACCGTGAGCATCTCCCCGTTTCCCCTCTCTTCTCCCCCTCGTTCCCGCGCCGTAGCTCCGTTCCCCACCACGGCCGAACCTCCGCCGCCGCCGAGCTCGCCGTCGACGCAGCTCCGGTGACCATTTGGTCACCCCGGCGAGTCCAACACACTCGTAAGGCCCCGTAGAGCATCCCTAGCGCTTTGCTTCGCTCGTCTTCGAGCTCCAAACGCGTTTTCGTGCACGACCGAACTCCGGCGGCCGCAGCCGAGCTCGCCGCCGTCGACTCCGGCCACCCCAGGCCCAGCCACGGCCACCACCCGATGCGCCATCGAGCTAGCTCTCCAACGCGCCTAGCCGCGCGCCATTTGGAGCACCACAGAGGAAACCCGGGGCAAAAGTACGTCGCGGACCTTGCCGGCGACTAACCGCCAGCGGGTTTGACTTGTTTGACCTGGGGTTTGACCCCCCCAGGGTCACTGACGCGTGGGCCATGCCCCTGTTTAGTTTAGGTATTAGTTTAGTTAGCGCTAATTAATTCAGTTAATTAGTTGTTTCACTGACAGTGGGCCCCGGCCCTTAATCCTTCTAATTAAGCAAATAACCCCCCCGTTAACTAACTGTGACACTGACGTGTGGACCCCACACGTCAGGTTTGACCCAGTCAGCCGCAGTTGACTGCTGACGTCGTGCTGACATCATGCTGGCGCAATATATAATTTCTGGATTTAAATTAAATCAGGAAATTCCAGAAATTGATTTTAACTTCAAAAATTCATATCAATTCAACCGTAGCTCAGATTAAAATAATTTATATATGAAAAAATATCAGAAAAATGCAACCTTTCCATCTGTACTAGTTTCATGCATGACAAACCAACTTATACATGCTGAATATGAGAAAACACATTATGGCATATATAAGAGCCTACTTTGGAGATGCATTTGAGCTTATGGTTCAAATGGACTTCAAACCAAATGATTACTAGTTGCATTAGCTCAAACAACATCACATCTTCATGCCATGTTCATGCATCATATTGTTGCATATGTTTGTGTATTGATTGTCGGCACCGTTCCTTCTCGATAGGTCCTGCTCCGGAGCCGTTCCAGAGTACCTGTCTGTGAAGCAGTGCCTCCCTTGTTGTTTTACCAGGCAAGCAAACGCCCTTGTTCATTTAGATAAAACCCTACTCTCTCGCTCCTGCTCTCAGTTATTGCATTAGGACAACAACGATTCATCTGTT
This sequence comes from Triticum dicoccoides, assembly GCF_002162155.2. Taxonomy (NCBI): domain Eukaryota; kingdom Viridiplantae; phylum Streptophyta; class Magnoliopsida; order Poales; family Poaceae; genus Triticum; species Triticum dicoccoides. The sequence goes on from NC_041387.1 coordinate 584,763,382, forward strand.
ACTTTGTGCTGCGGTAGTTGAACCCATTCCTCTGCATGACCTGTCATTGCCACAGTAAATAGTTGAAACCCACTAGCATGTGTAGGAGTTGATTGAGCCATGTTGTGTTCCTACCATGCTATGCCTGCTATTGCTTAGAGTTGTGTCAGGTCTGATTCATTGGGATGAATTGGAGTGTTACGATATGTTCTGATGCTGAGAGTGAAGTGTGTGAACACGATTTGGTAAAGGTAGCGGTGAGAGGCCATGTAGGAGTACATGGTGGGTTGTCTCACTGGAACCGTCCTTAAGCACTGAGTTCTATGTATGTTGTCCAATGACTCGATACTACCACACATTGGGATCCTTAATTGACTCTCTCGACTTATTAACCAACTTGGTCTCTGTCCAGGAGTCGCAACTAGTTTCTGGTGTTTGTAGGTAGTGCTATTTTTCTACCAAGTGGCACCCGACAGGGTGGGCTTGGGACAGACTAGGCACACGTGGCCCGGTGTACCGAGTGGCACCCGGATGGTGGGCTCGGGAACCCTGCTCACATCGTTTGGGGCCGTGAGCGACACCCCGGCCGAATCTCCTTGCGGATGGAACCCGAATAGGCGATAAACCTGGACTAGAGTCTTGTGCGGTTAGTCAGGTCGTGGCCGACACCCTCGCCAGGCTTCCGCTTGAAGGTTGCCAAGATACATGACGTGTACATGGCGGTAAGTGGCGAGAGCGTGTGTGAAGAAGTACACCCCTGCAGGGTTAACATGATCTATTCGAATAGCCGGGTCCGCGGTTATGGACTTCTTGGATGCTTACGTGGTACATAGACAACTTGAAGTGGATACTCTAAAATGCTCAAGACAAGTGTGAGTGCTATGGATGGCCTTCTCGTAGGGAGACGGGGATGAATCCATAGTAGTGTATTGTGTGGTGATTAGTGGACTCGTGTACGTTGTCTCACCTCCAGAGTTTCTGGTAGTCGTAGAACAGGATAGCCACAGAGTCAAAGCTGGCTTGCTGCAACTAAACCCCACATTACCCTCTTGATACAAATGCATGTATGATAGGATCTGATGTAAGTCTTGCTGAGTACCTTTGTACTCATGTTGCTTTATTTATGTTTTTGCAGCGGAGACTTCGGTCTTACTAGTGTTCTCATGGACTTCGACTAGTAGCTTGTACCTCAGCTACGATCTTGATCGGACGTTGTAGATAGTCCGGCTTTCAGCCTTTTTCATTTTCAGATGTCTGTACTCAGACATGTAATGCTTCCGTTTGTTGCTTGATTGCTCTGACTGTTGGGTCATGTGACCCCTGTTTGTAATAAATGCTATGATGGCTCTTTTGAGCCTTTATCTATTTGAGTTGTTGAGTTATGCTGTGATGCCATGTTGTACAACACATACTTGCATGTTATGCGTACGTGTAATGTGTATTGCTATGTGTGGGATCTGACTATCTAGTTGTTTATCCTTAGTAGTCTCTCTTACCGGGAAATGTCTCCTAGTGCTTCCACTGAGCCCTGGTAGCTTGCTACTGCTCCAGAACACTTAGGCTGGCCGGCATGTGTCCTTCTTCGTTCCTGTGTCTGTCCCTTCGGGGAAATGTCACGCGATGAATACCGGAGTCCTGCTAGCCCGCTACAGCCCGGTTCACCGGAGTCCTGTTAGCCCAGTGCTACAGCCTGGATTCACTCGCTTATGACCGACACGTTCTATGCTGGGTCATGGATGCCTGTCCCTGTAAGTTAGTGCCACTTTGGGTTTACGACTAGCCATGTCAGCCCGGGCTCCTTATCATATGGATGCTAGCGACACCATCATATCCGTGTGCCAAAAGGCGCAAACGGTCCCGGGCAAAGGTAAGGCGACACCCGTGGGGATACCGTGCATGAGGCCGCAAAGTGATATGAGGTGCTACATGCTAGATCGATGTGGCATTGAGTCGGGGTCCTGACAGCGTTGGTATCAGAGCCTGACTACCTGTAGGATTACCAAGCCAAACTGGTCGAAGTTGAGTCTAGAAATTCGTTAGTTATATAAGGGAATTGATTGTGGGAAGGAACGTAAGGCTCTTTTTACTCCTTATACCTCATGGCCTTCTGATCTGAGTCATCCTATCTTTCCTACGGGGTTAAGGAACTAGGCTTTCTCTTCCGTCTATCAGGATCACGTGTTACTACTCCGTAGTCCCATAGGATTGGTTGATCAGAGTCATACCCCAGTTTTGAGTACTTCCGGTGTAGTCTGTTTAGTACTATCCCAGAACCTTGAGTGGTGATGTTGAGTTGTTGTACTACCCCATTTTTAGCAGGATGTCTCATTCTGAGCATTTTACTGCCGTTATGCTGCCGGAATTTCCCTAGGAGTTCGAGAGATACTAATTCCTTGTCCTACATTCTACAGTCTATAGTTGATGCTGACTCCGCCCCTGGTTTCGTTTCTCAGGATGTCATCAAGTTCTATTGTTCGTAGCCAGAACCATGGAGATGGTAGGGATGAGGATCCTCCCGATCAACCTTCGTTGACAGAGTTCATGTTAGAAATGGAGAGGAACAAGCGTGAGTCTAACCGTTTGTTGGCACGTATCGAGGAGAACACCGCACATCAGTCCAATAAGTCTGCGACCATTCATGACTTTCTTCGCTTGCACCCACCTACCTTTCATCATTCCATCGAGCCACTCGATGCAGATGACTGGCTCCGTAGCATCACTCATAAGCTGCGTTCCGCGAGCGTAGCTGAAGATGACAAGGTCACCTATGCCACATACCACCTGGAAGGTCCTGCTAGTCTTTGGTGGCAGAACTATGATTCTTTTACCTGGTTTTTTCTCTTTCTTTTCTACAGATGGACATCGCACTATACCCTTCAAGGACACCTCACAATGGAGAAAAAGGCGCAGACGTGCAGCAGGGCCCCGCATTAAAGTTTCTCTTTTAGATTAAGACCCTATGTAAACCTTTTCTATCTCTCTTTCTTTTATACTTTCCTGGCATGTAAAATGTCCAAGAAAGATATTGGCATTACCTATAAATATATGGCTCGCCGTACTAAAGTGGATGTTATAGAAGCATCTTGGTTCGTATTTTGTTTCGAGATTTATGTTCTCACCACCTATGCTTTTTCCCCACGTCGGATTGCCACATGTGCCTTGATACCACGGTCTATCACCAGGGACTGTATTCAGCCCGGTGTATATTGTAAAGTCCGAACACCTATAGGGAGTGTTCAGCATCGCGAGTTTGGCCTTATATGCATCAGATCTGAATCATGTCTTTGTTCAATAGTTGGGTTGCCTGGCTCATGTGCTTACTATCTTACGTTCCGCTATATCAGCTAGGGTAGTAAAGGGAGAACTACTACGATTGTGTCCTGGCTAGTCCGGATGAGCACCTTAGTAGAGAAAGCCGAAAACTGATTGTCATGATGTGGCGAGAGCTGGTCAACCACTCAATGACTCATCGGAATCTTCACGATACCCTCCGTATTAAATGAAGGACCGTCCTTCTGGTCACGTATGTAAACGCACCGTGTTCGGATAACCGCGGACATACCAGGGGCTATATAGTAGCCCCACCGTCAAACTCCTATGGCTAAGTGAAAGTGTTAAAGCCCTATAGTCCGATTGCGTAGTTCTCCACACTAACACCTCCTTAACGGACCAAGACGTTGGGTCAAGTGTGATCAAGTGCTTTTGTGAACACCCCCGCGTTATACGTGAGGGGGCTACAGCCGATGACTGCAAACTTTCAGATTATATATATATAAAAAAGACGGCCGCACAGGAGGCACCAAAACTTTTCAGGCAAAAAGTATTAAAACATGGCCTTAAATATATCATAATATTGTTATTACAATTTTGATACAGTTCACTCGAACATAATATTTTTCGAGCACTGGCCCTCTATCAAGCGGGCACCCTCCAGGACGGCCTCAAAATAATGCTCTGGCGTAGGATGGTCCTCGCCCTCGGGTGGACCTCGCGCTGCAATATCGGTGGCCTTCATCTTCGCCCAATACATCTTAACGCGGGCAAGGGCCATCCGTGCACCTTCTATGCATGTTGACCGCTTCACAGTGTCAATACGTGGCGCCGCATCCATAAGCCGCCTCAACAATCCGAAATAACTATTCGGAAGGGGTTCAGTCGGCCACAACCGGACTACGACGTCCTTCATGGAAGTTTGGACATCTTGTGGAGCTCGGCCCATTGGGCCATCTGTTCATTCAACACTGGACGCTTTGGCATGTCAAATTGCAACCAGAATAGCTTTTCCGTCGCATGTCCTTCTTGCACGTGGAAAAACTTATTCGCATCGGCAACACTGCGTCTGGAGAACTCCATAGTTGATTAAGCAGAGCATACTTCGGATTGCCAAACTTAGTTTGCAATAAAAAGGGCTGACTAGCCGCGATCTCCCCAGCTTGTCGGATCTCCTCCCGAGCTGCTCTAGACTCAGAACGGGCTTCCTTCGCCTCTTGTAAGGCCTTGTCAAGATCGACCGCTTTGGCTTTGTTATCTTTTTCAAGAACTTGGCATCGGCTAGTGGCGTCCTTCAGCTCAAGTGCCATAGTAGATATTCTCTCCTTGCATTGACGCCGAGCAGTCTGCTTGGCCTTTAATTCAGTGGCTACCTTTTCGGCAGCCACATTACTCATCTTGGCTTGCTCCTTGGCCCGGGCAAGTTCAGCCCAAAGGGTCTCAACTGTAGTGGCACTATCTGCAGTTATGCATATACAAATTTTCAGTATCACGCTCATTCCATAACACTAGCATGTACTGAGTGCCCCAAAGACATACCTTGCGCCTCGTCGAGCCGCCTATTAATAAGCGTGATGTCATCATCCGTTACATCAACTTTCTAATTCAGATGTGATACCTCGGTAGCTTGGGCAGTTGCCACGGATGTAACAGCCTGTGTTTCAATTAGTCAGATCATTTCCTGGGCATATATTTTTGATCCTCTGACCGCCTCCCTTTGGATGTCAACCAGAGTCTGAGGGGCTACTATCTATACACAGGTGCAATTTGCATTTATAATATAATTGAAATTACACTACGTACCTCGAAGCCTCTTAGTAGGCTCGTAAAGGCTTCATTCAATCCACTTTTCACGGACCAAACTCTTTCAACCACCATACCCATGAAGGTACGATGTTCCTCTAGGACAGACGCATGTTGCAGCATGTCCATTAATGTATCCGGCGCCTCCGGATCCGAAACAGGTTGCGTCGTCCCTTGGACATTGGATAGTCCAGGACTTTTGTTGTTCCCCATAGGGGCCGCACACCCCAGACCCTGGGCGGCCGAAGTATTACCTTCGGCCCCGGTCTTCACTGCCCCTTGTGTCGCCCGTTGATCGGGAAAGATCCTCCGAGACGACACCTCGGCGTCGTCTGCCTTATCAGGCAGGGAGATCTGTGGAGGCGTCTCGCTCTCCATCATCTCCGCGAGAAGATCCCCTGAAGAGGAGGACTGTTGAGGAGGGCTGTATGCCGGACTGCAAACATGTGTTTAAAATGTTACCCTTACAGCCAGGAAAGAACGGGATATGTTTAAAACACCCTGGTTCACTTACGATTCGGCTAAGGGCCTACCTTTACAGAGTGACTGCATGTCAGCATCATCCCCTGACTGGGATATCTTCCCCCGCTTAGAAGCTTCTCTCTTCAAGTCTTTGGAGGCAGTCTGCTTCTTCCCATGAGGAGAAGGGATGTCAGCTTGCCCTTCCCTTCCACCTTCGGAATTGGAAGTTCCAATCTCCCCGGACAAATTGCCTCGTATGCCTCCAGAATGGAGGCCACCTTGGGCCTCTTTGCTCTCCTCCTTATCTTCCCCCGCCGGCACTTGATATGGTGCCGGAGCCAGCATCCTTGTTAACACCGGATTGGCAGAGTCTTCGGGAAGTGGAGTCGAACACCTAATTCTCTCGGCCTTCTTTAGCCAGCCCTGGCCGAGGAAAGTTTTATCAGTACATTGTTATGAGGAATCTGACAAAACTGTGTTCAGGAGTTAAGGGCTGACCAGAGTATCTGGAAGATTGCAGTCAAGACAAATGTCTTCTGTAGTATCCAGCCATTGTTTTCGTGCGTCGAAGAACAACTTCCACATCTCTCTGAGCATCGTGCCAAAGAGGTGTTGAAGAGTCCATGGACCTTCCGGATTGAACTCCCACATGCGGAGAGGGCATCGCTGACAGGGTAGGATCCGGCGGACTAGCATTACTTGGATTACATTGATAAGACCAAGGTCCTTCTCAATGAGGATCCAAATGCGACTTTGCAGCGTCTGCACTTCATCAATAGATCCCCGGTCCAGCCCTTTGTTAATCCACGATGTGAGCTGCGGTGGAGGGCCAGACCGAAATGCAGGTGTGGCTGCCCACTTTTTTCCGCGGGGTTTGGTGATGTAAAACCACTCCTATTGCCATAGGTCAGAAGATTCTGCAAAGGAGCCCTTTGGCCAAGAAGAATTGATAAGCTTTCTTATTGAAGCACCTCTGCACTCTGCTTGTTTCCTGACGATTACCTTCTGTTTCACATTAAAGGTCTTAAGCCATAAGCCGAAGTGTGGGGAAATATGGAGGAAGGCCTCGAACATGATGATGAACGCCAAGATGTGGAGGAAGGAGTCCGGAGCTAGATCGTGGAAATCTAGTCCGTAATAAAACATGAGCCTTGAACGAACGAAGGGATGAAGAGCAAACCCAAGCCCTCGGATGAAGTGAGAGATAAACACGACCCTCTTATTGGATCTGGGAGTAGGAATAACCTGCCCTTGAGCGGGAAGCCTGTGGAGGATTTCCGCAGTCAAGTATCTTGCCTCCCTGAGCTTCGAAATATCTTCCTCTATGACAGAAGAGGCCATCCACCAGCCTTGAAGGTTGGGTCTGGACATGGCTGGAAGCTCGAAGCAACTGGATTGACCCTTGGGTGTTGGAACTCGAGGAGGGAGTTAGAGAAAAGGACTAGCAAGGAAGGAAAAGGACGAGCCTTGTCCCCTTTATAAAGGCGACGAATATCAAACGTCCCCTCCGCGGCCTTAAAACATGCCTATTCCCAAGGAAACATGCCAACGGAACGGTTGGGTTACCCATGCCCGTGTTGATGAAAATCCCGCAATAAGCGGACATGATCTCTGCTTTGATAAGACATGCCAATAAAAACCACCTCTCGAAATGTGGAGTGGTAGGCTAGAAAACGATTCAAAATAATGGTCGGGTGATGACGTAATGTCGTGCTACCAGAATTGTCAGCGGATTGGACTCGTGAAATATTATACTCTCTACGGTTGTGTGTGGAACTTGTTTTGCAGAGCCGGACACGACTCTTGTGTTCGAAATCTACTTTGAAGTATTCAGAGGAGGAACCCGCCTTGCAATGCCGAAGACAATCTACGCGCCGGACTCATCGTCATTGAAGCCTAGTTCAGGGGCTACTGAGGGAGTCCTGGATTAAGGGGTCCTTCGACAGCCGGACTATATACTTTTGTCGGACTGTTAGGCTATGAAGATACAAGACAAAGACTTCTTCCCGTGTCCGGATGGGACTCTTCTTGGCGTGGAAGGCAAGCTTGGCGATTAAGATATGTAGATTCGTTTCTCTGTAACCGACTTTGTACAACCCTAGCCCCCCCCCCCCGGTGTCTATATAAACTAGAGGGTTTAGGCTTCTAGGGTTTAGCCACAACAATCATAACCTCATAGGCTAGACTTCTAGGGTTTAGCCATTATGATCTCGTGGTAGATCAACTCTTGTAATACTCATATTCATCAAGATCAATCAAGCGGGAAGTAGGGTATTACCTCCATAGAGAGGGCCCAAACGTGGGTAAACATTGTGTCCCCCGCCTCCTGTTACCATTAGCCTTAGACGCACAATCCGGGACCCCCTACCCGAGATCCGCCGGTTTTGACACCGACAGGGGGTGAATAGGCAACTAACAATTTTTATCTTTTCTTTACCAAATTAAACTTTGCATCAAAGTAGGTTGTCTAGATATGCAACTAGGTGAGCAACCTATATGATGCAACAACAATAAGCACACAAACAAGCAAAGGATATAACACAATATAGCTTGCACAAGTAAAGGTAAGAGATAACCAAGAGTGGAACCGATGGAGACAAGGATGTGTTACCAAAATTCCTTCCCTTTGAGCGAAAGTACATCTCCATTGGAGTGGTGTGGAGGCACAATGCTCCCCAAGAAGGCACTAGGGCCACCGTATTCTCCTCATGCCCTCACACAATGCAAGATGTCGTGATTCCACTATTGGTGCCCTTGGAGGCGGCGACCGAACATTTACAAACAAGGTTGGGGAAATCTCCACAACTTAATTAGAGGCTCCCGACGACACCACGAAGCTTCACCACAATGGACTATGGCTGCGCGGTGACCTCAACCATCTAGGGTGCTCAAACACCCAAGAATAACAAGATCCGCAAGGGATTAGTGGGGAGAATCAAATTTCTCTTGGTGGAAGTGTAGATCGAGGCCTTCTCAACCAATCCCTAGAGAATCAAAAAGTTTGGTTGGCTAGGGAGAGAGATCGGGTGAAAATGGAGCTTAGAGCATCAATGGAGCTTAGAGGTGGAAGAGGGAGTCAACTCGGGGAAGAAGACACCCCTTTTATAGTCAAGGGACAAATCCAACCATTATCCACAAACTCAGCCTGCGACACACGGTACTACCGCATCATACAAGCGGTACTAATGCACGGCCAGCGGTACTACCGCGGTGAACCGCGGTACTATTGCTGGCACGGCAGGGGCCAGGACTAGTCCTGATGTGCTAAGACAGGGAGCGGTAGAACCGCTGGCACGGTACTACCGCGCCCCCTTGTGGTACTACCGCAAGGCAGGAACGGTCTAGGCTGAGAAGGCACGGACATAAAAAATTACATCCGTGACTACTTCCATTGAGTTTAGATTTATGCAAAAATCCGACATGGTACTACCGCAATCCTGGAGCGGTACTACCGTGTAGGGCACGGATGTAAAAAATTACATCCGCCCCAACTTCCGTACATGCTGATGTGCCTGGCCAGAGCTCACGGTACTACCGCGCCCATGGCGCAGTACTACCGCATAGGGCGCAGATGTAAAAAATTGCATCCGCCCCTACTACCGCTCGAGCAGTTGCGCCTAGCCTGAGGCCACGGTACTACCTCTCCCAAGGAGTTGTACTACCGTGAGCACCTACGGTACTACTGTGTTGGAGCCTGGTACTACCGCAAGGGCCTGCGATAGTACCGCTCTGGGGAGCAGTACTACCGCCTGCCTCAATTCAGCAACATTAGGAGTCCTTCATTTTGCAGAGACACAGAGAGACGGAGGATGCTCCAAAGAGACAAAGGAAAGGGGGTGCAAAAGGGACAGACGTGTACGTGTTGATTCCACCCAAACCTTTCCAACACGGACCCCCACTTAATAATACAGCTTTCCTACGACTCAAATCCACCGAAAAGAAATGTAGAGAAACGCCATCTTCAATAGTCTTTGAGGGGCACTAAATCGTCTTGTGTTTAGAAAATGATATATCCGAAATTCTCAATGCACACGATTAGTCCGCAAAAGCATTGTCATCAATCACTAAAACTACTAAGGGATAGATATGCCCTTACAACATCCTTTGCAAAGTGTGTGTTAAATCTATTTGAATAGACGAGTCACTCGTAATGGCACATCGTTTGGGTTAATTCACACTATTTGACCAATCACCCTAATAAGTTAAGTGTTGAAAAGTTGTTATGCCTAGAGGAACGATCACATGGGGTGATCTATGGTGAAAAGTTGAATAATCGGGGATTATGTCGGAGAAAGGGTCCATGGGACGTTAAACGAGCAGACCAAGTTTTACAGTAGTATGTTAGTAGTTGTATAAGTATTTAACATGTTGTATTTTATTTGCCTTGTTCTTGCTTGCTTGCTTTTTTGGATTGTTTGTGAGCTTGTGAGTACATTCAAAGTACTCACATGTCTTATCATGCTAGATGCAGGAGAACCCAATAGAAGGACGTTGAGACAACGAACTAGATCATGTCCCAACATTGTACCTATGGAGGAGCCCCACCATCGTTACGCTTTCCGTTGTGTTATACCACTTTTATCAATGGTACTTCCATAGCAAGTAGATATAAGAATAACAATTTGAGCTCGGTTGCTCCTATTATACTCCCTTGTCGAGCAAGATTATTGTACCCTAACTCTTTGTACGATTAAGTACTCTATTGTATCGTGGTTTTATCTGTATCAAGCTATATCGTGTTTCAGAAGACATAGACCTCTGTGCGGAAACACGAGGCATTCGGCTCTTCGAATCGGGATGCCACAGGGCCCCTTTATAAAGGTTGTTTGGGTGGATCAGACACATTGGTTTCCATGCCATACGACTGCTCATATGAGCGGGCGCAGTCAAATGAAACGTCGTTTTGCTATGTTTCTTCTGGTGCACCTCCCACTTGATCTACTCTATCACCACTTTACTCCTTTCAATGTATTGGCTTGATTTCGTCCATAAATAGCCCATTCCACGTGGAAACAAAATAAAGATAGGATATTTGGAATCATATGCATTCATTAGTCATTAGTAGCAACATCAGAGCGAATATCTCGGTTCTAATGAAATGTATCGATCTAAACACGGGTTACAGGAGTGTAAAAATAACACTCATCACCATCTCATAGTTCATTAGGAATGTCTCCGCTTGTCAAGTACTTCGACCATTCCGGTAGTGGCGGTAATTGTTGGGGAACGCGGTAATTTCAAAAAAATTCCTACAATCACGCAAGATCTATCTATGTGATGCATAGCCACGAGAGGGGGAGAGTATCTTCATACCTTTGAAGATCGCAAAGCGGAAGCGTTTATCAACGCAGGTTGATGTAGTTGTACACCTTCACGATCCGTCCCGATCAAGTACCGAACGTACAGCACCTCCGCGTTCAGCACACGTTCAGCTCGATAACATCCTCGCCTTCTTGATCCAGCAAGATGGGCGAAGTAGTAGATGAGTTCCGGCAGCACGACGGCATGGTGACGGTGTTGGTGAAGAACAATCTTCGCCGGCTTCACCTCAGCACTACGGAAACTATGACAGAGGATAAACTAGAGGGGACGGGGTTGCCGGCACACGGCTTGGTGTTTCTTGATCTATCTTTGGTGCTAGCCCTGCCCCTCTATTTATATGTTGAGCCCTAGGGTCGAAACTTGGAGTAAAACCCTCCTCAAAGTCGGTTTTGCCCGAAAGGCAAGAGTCCTTCTCGGACTCCAGTGCTAGATGCCAAGGTTCCCGGCGTCTACCTCCTAGACGTCAGGGTTCCTGGTGTCTAGCCTCTGGTCTCCGCAAAACTTCCTTTTGCACTTTCCAAAAGCCTCATGAGCCTTCCCCTTTGGCCCAAATAAAGTTTTATCGTACCCAAACATTTCGGGAGACATCCGGAACTTCTTCCGGTGAATTCTGGAACCCTTCCGGAGATCAAACACTACTATCCCATATAACAATCTTTACCTCCGGACCATTCTGGAGTTCCTCATCATGTCCGTGATCTCATCCGGGACTCCGAACAATATTCAGTCACCAACATACATAACTCATATAATACTATATCGTCAACGAATGTTAAGTGTGCGGACCCTACGGGTTCGAGAACTATGTAGACATGACCGAGACACCTCTCTGGTCAATAACCAATAGCGGAACCTGGAAGCCAATATTGGCTCCTACATATTCTACGAAGATTGAGGGAGTTTCGGATTAGGGGGTGTCCGGATAGCCGAACTATCATCATCGGCCGGACTCCAAGACTATGAAGATAGAAGATTGAAGACTTCGTCCCGTGTCCGGATGGGACTTTCCTTGGCGTGGAAGGCAAGCTTGGCGATACGGATATGTAGATCTCCTACCATTGTAACCGACTCTGTGTAACCCTAGCCCTCCCTGGTGTCTATATAAACTGGATGGCTTTAGTCCGTAGGACGAACAACAATCATACCATAGGCTAGCTTCTAGGGTTTAGCCTCCTTGATCTCGCGGTAGATCTACTCTTGTAACACACATCATCAATATTAATCAAGAAGGACGTAGGGTTTTACCTCCATCAAGAGAGCCCGAACCTGGGTAAAACATCGTGTCCCTTGTCTCCTGTTACCATCCGCCTAGATGCATAGTTCGGGACCCCCTACCCGAGATCCGCCGGTTTTGACACCGACATTGGTGCTTTCATTGAGAGTTCCTCTGTGTCGTCACCGATAGGCTCAATGGCTTCTTCGATCATCATCAACGATGCAGTCCAGGGTGAGACCTTCCTCCCCGGACAGATCTTCATATTCGGCGGCTTTGCACTGCGGGCCAATTCGCTTGGCCATCTGGAGCAGATCGAAAGCTACGCCCCTGGCCGTCAGGTCAGATTTGGAAGTTTGAACTTCACGGCACACATCCGCGGGGACTTGATCTCCGATGGATTCGAGCCATAGCCAAGCGTGCCGCACTGTCACGACGGGCATGATTTAGCTCTGCAGCCGGACAGTACCCTGGAGGCCGCACTCGAGCCCGCTCCGATCTTCAATTCAGAGCCGGTTGCGCAGATCGAGGACGGATAGTTAGACACCTCCTCGGGGTTGCAACCTCTACGGCGATAGAGCCGAACACTGACCTTGTCCCTCACGAATCTTGTGACTCCGAGGTGCCGGACTCCTTGCCGGACTCCAAACCTCCCGCGCCCCCTCCAATCGAATCCGATTGGGCGCCCATCATGGAGTTCACCGCGGCGGACATCTTCCAACACTCACCTTTTGGCGACATCTTGAGTTTGCTAAAGTATCTCTCGTTATCAGGAGAGCCCTGACCGGACTGCGTTCAGGACGGTTGGGATGCAGACGACGAAGAAATTCAAAGCCCACCCACCACCCACTTAGTAGCCACTGTCGACGATCTAACCTATATCCTAGAATACGACTCCGAAGACATCAACGGTATGGACGACGATGCCGGAGATGACCAAGAACCAGCGCCTACCGGGCACTGGAAAGCCACCTCATCATATGACATATACATGGTGGATATCCCAAAGGATGGGAATGGCAAAGGAACAGCGGAGGATGACCCCTCCAAGAAACAGCCCAAGCGCCAGCGTCAGCGGAGCCGTTCTAAATCCCGCCACAGCAAGAATGAAGATTCCGGCACCGGAGATAATAACACCCCAGACAGTGCCGAAGACAACCCACTCTAGCAAGATTCAGCACAGGAGGACGGAGACGCCAGCCCTCATGAGAGAGCGTCAGAAGAAGAGGTAGAGGATTATATGCCTCGCTCTGGAGACGAGGCAAGCCGCAACGGCGATGAATTCGTCGTGCCTGAGGATCCCGTCGAACAAGAGAGTTTCAAACGCAGGCTTATGGCCATGGCAAACATCCTCAAGAAAAAGCAGCAACAGCTTAGAGCTGATCAAGATCTGCTAGCTGACAGATGGACTGAAGTCCTCGCGGCCGAAGAGCATGAGCTCGAACGCCCCTCCAAAAGCTACCCTAAACGCAAGCTGCTCCCCCGATTAGGGGAGGAGGCGTATGAACCTGCATCACCAGCAGACAATACGGCTGACCGACCACCCCCTGGTCGCGACAGAGAGGCCTCTAGGCCCTTCACTAGAACCGTACCCCGGCATCGCTCGAAAAGCACAAGGCCACAGGGGAACGCTCCGGACTTGCGAGATATATTGGAGGATAAGGCAAGACAATCAAGATCGATCTATGGATCGCGTGGGCGCCCCATGATACGCGACGACAACCGTCGCGCCGGACACAGTAAGTCCGGCCGGGCCGAACAAAATAGACAAAGCTCTTTTGAGCTCCGTCGTGATATCGCCCAGTACAGAGGCGCCGCACATCCACTATGCTTCATAGATGAAGTAATGGATCATCAAATCCCCGAAGGGTTTAAACCCGTGAATATTGAATCTTACGACGGCACAACAGACCCCGCGGTTTGGATCGAAGACTATCTCCTCCACATCCACATGGCCCGCGGTGACGGTCTTCACGCCATCAAATATCTCCCACTCAAACTTAAAGGACCAGCCCGGCATTGGCTTAACAGCTTGCCAGCAGAGTCAATCGGGAGTTGGGAAGACCTGGAAGTCGCATTCCTCGATAACTTCCAAGGCACGTATGTGCAACCACCAGACGCTGATGACCTAAGCGACATAATTCAGCAGCCAGACGAATCGGCCAGACAATTCTGGACACAGTTCTTAACCAAGAAAAACCAAATCGTCGACTGTTCGGATGCGGAGGCCCTCGCGGCCTTCAAGCATAACATCCGCGACGAGTGGCTTGCCCGGCACCTGGGACAGGAAAAGCCGAAATCCATGGCAGCCCTCACATCACTCATGACCCGCTTCTGCGTGGGTGAGGACAGCTGGCTAGCATGCAGCAACAACCTCAGCAAAAATTCTGGCAGTCCGGATATCAAGGACCGTAATGGCAGGTCGCGTCGCAACAAAAACAAACGCCGCATTAACGGCGATAATAGTGAAGATACGGCAGTCAATGCCGGATTCAGAGGCTCTAAACCCAGTCAGCGGAAAAAGCCATTCAAAAAAACTACTCCGGGTCCGTCCAATTTGGACCGAATACTCGACCGCTCGTGCCAGATACACGGCACCCCCGAAAAGCCAGCCAACCACACCAACAGGGACTGTTGGGTATTCAAGCAGGCAGGCAAGTTAATTGCCGAAAACAACGACAAGGGGCTTCATAGCAATGACGAGGAAGAGACCCGACCACCGAACAACAGAGGACAGAAGGGTTTCCCCCCACAGGTGCGGATGGTGAACATGATATACGCAACGCACATACCCAAAAGGGAGCGGAAGCGTGCACTCAGGGATGTATACGCGATGGAGCCAGTTGCCCCGAAGTTCAATCCATGGTCCTCCTGCCCGATCACTTTTGACCGAAGGGACCACCCCACCAGCATCCGCCATGGCGGATTCGCCGCATTGGTTTCAGACCCAATCGTCGATGGATTTCACCTCACCAGAGTCCTGATGGACGGCGGCAGCAGCCTAAACCTGCTTTATCAGGATACAGTGTGCAAAATGGGCATAGAACCCTCAAGGATTAAACCTACCAAGACGACCTTTAAAGGCGTCATACCAGGTGTAGAAGCCAATTGTACAGGATCAGTTACCCTGGAAGTGGTCTTCGGATCCCCGGATAACTTCCGAAGCAAGGAGTTAATCTTTGACATAGTTCCGTTCCGCAGCGACTACCATGCTCTGCTTGGACGTACCGCGTTCGGAAAGTTCAATGCGGTGCCGCACTACGCATACCTCAAGCTCAAGATGCCAGGCCCTCGAGGAGTCATCACGGTCAACGGAAACACTGAACGCTCTCTCCGAACGGAGGAACACACAGCGGCTCTCGCGGCAGAAGTATAGTGCAGCCTCTTAAGGCAATTTTGAGTCAGACCGTTAAGCAACCGGACACGGCTAAACGCGCCCGGAGTAACCTACAACAAGACCACCTGGCACGTTCCAAGCACGCGTAGCAGTGCGTCCCCAACCCCAGCCCTTGCAAAACGTCAAGACAGGTCCTTCGCGTACACCATTACGCTCTGAAGATACCATGGGCATGGGGAGAGGGGCACGACAACGATAGGCCCAGAATGCGGCTCAACCACACTAGGGGCTCTCAAGTGTGTTGTTCTTTTTTTCTTTTTCCTTTTTATTTTTACCCACAGGACTCTGTTCGTCAGAGGCCCTGTCCGGCAGTAGACCTGCCGAACTCCCGATGCAACAGCCAGGGAAGGAGAAAGGCTACAGCGAATATCCAGGTGGTCTCCATTACAAGCATTAAATCTGTTTTATACACCATTCCGCAGCCTACCCCCTGAAGGGGGACATGTTTAATAGTCCCATCCCTTGCTTATCGCACCATTTGTGTCGTTCTGCATTCACAACAGTCTTTTCTTGAATAAGTAATGCAGCACCTTTTTTCCAATTGCATTTCTTTCTTATACATATGTTCATTTATGACATGTTGCATCCGTACATTTTGGTACGGCTAAATACACCAGGGGCTTATGTTTCCCACATCATGGTGTGATAAGTCCGAACACTTTCACAAGTGCGGCACCCCGAACTTATAGCATTATATGCATCGGCTCTGAATCATGTCTTGGGTCAATAGTTGGGTTTGCCCGGCTCCCATGTTTTGGTACATTACGTTCCATTGTGTCAGCTAAGGTAGCACTGGGAGAACCACTGCGATTGCGCCCCAGTTGAGCTGGGCGAGCACCTCAGTGGAGAAAGCTAAAACTGACCGTCATGATGAGGCGAGAGCCGATCGCTGTTCGAGAGGTTTTTTGTGAGTCCCTAAAGACTTATGCCGCTTAGAGCGAGGAGCCAGCTTTGTCCGGCCCAGGCATGGATAGCGCCCCAAATTCGGCCTTTCGAAGACTAGGGGCTTCGCCGAAATTTAAAATTATAGAATTCTATGGCTAAGTGAGAGTGTTCAAGCATTATAAGTCTGGTTGCCTTGTTCATTGTGTTGAGCGCCTCCCTAGATGGACCCAAAAATGGGAACAAGAGTGCTCAAGTTTATCCTGAACACCCCAGCACTCGTGGCATGGGGGCTGAAGCCGACGACTTGCCAGCTCTCAGATTTGATAAACAGCCGCACAGAAGGTAATATTTTAAATTAACAAGCGTTGCTTAGCGCATATGAACTAAGTTTTCAGCGCACAGGATAACAAAATGCGAGTCTACTCAAATATTACATCTTTGGGGCACTCACCCGCAATAGTGCGGGCACCCTTCAGGACACTCTTATAATACATCTCGGCCGTGCGATGCTCCTTGCCCTGTGGTGGCGCGTCCGTCACAAGCTTCTGGGCATCCATCTTGCCCCAGTGCACCTTTGCGCGGGCAAGGGCCCGGCGAGCACCTTCAATACAGGCGGAGTGCTTGATGACTTCAACCCACGGGCACGCATCCACCAGCCACCGCACCAGGCCGAAATAGCTCCCAGGCATGGCCTCCTTAGGCCACAGTCGAACTATGAGGCCCTTCATGGCCTGTTCGGCCACCTTGTGGAGCTCGACCAGCTGCTTCAGCTGGTCGCTAAGGGGCACCGGATGTCCGGCCTTAGCATACTGAGACCAGAAGACCTTCTCCGTCGATCTCCCTTCCTCGGCCCTGTAGAAAGCGGCAGCATCGGACACGCTGCGGGGCAAATCTGCGAACGCTCTTGGAGAGCTCCGAATTCGGGTAAGTGATATGTAATTCACACTCACATGCTTACTTTGCATGAAAAATGCCTTACCCGCCGCTATTTTCTTCAACGCCTCGACTTCCTAGAGGGCCTTATAGGCCTCCGCCTTAGCGGCTTTGGCACTCTCCAGAGCCGTTGCAAGCTCGGACTCCCGAGTCTTCGAGTCACGCTCCAAACTCTCGTGTTTTTCCACGAGAGCCTGGAGCTCTTGCTGTACCTCCGCCACCCGCGCCTCCTGCTTCTCTCGCTCGGTGCGCTCCGCGGCCGCATTACGTTCGACCGCGGACACCGCCTCCTTCAGGGTCGCCACCTCATTAGTGGCCCCTGCAATACCCACGTTATCCTTGTCATTCTTCTTGCAACCAAAATCCTTTTCTGTAAGGTACAATTTTAATAAGTTGTTACTCACCTTCCATGTCCTCGAGTTGCTTCTTGGCACGGCCGAGCTCGTTCTCGGACCGCTCGAGGCTTTGCTTCAAAGTATTGACCTCCGCAGTCAGTGCGACAGAGGTCAGCAGCGCAGCCTGCAATCCCATATTGACATATTTTTTATGACTCCTGCGTATATCTTTTTAGATCCTCAGTCCGGCTTTTCTTTCCGAACACCGAACCGAGCATCAGGGGCTACTGTCTATGCGGTACTATTTTACATATATCAAAATTCTTACCTCAAAGCCTGTTAGAAGGCTGTTGCAGGCTTCGGTCATCCCGCTCTTGGCAAGATGAACCTTCTGAATCACCGCACTCATAACAGTGCGGTGTTCCTCTTCGATGGAGGCGCCATTGAGCGCCTCCAACAAGCTATCCGGCGCCTCCGGTTGGACGGAGGCTGCCAGCGTCACGGTCTTGCCCTTCTTACGAAGGGGCCGCCCGCCGGACTCCGGAACCGCTATGGGTTCCGGGGCCGAGTCCGGTGCAAAGTCCGGGAGGTTGTTCTGCGACACCTCCGGGGCCTCCTCCTCCTGGTGGGTTCCTTCCCGGGATCCCACCTCGGCATCGTCCGCGTCACGGGGGGTGGAGGCGGTCGGAAGAGAATCCATATCCGATGCACCTAAGGACCCGCTCGATGAAGCGGGAAGATCATCCTTGGGCGGACTGCAGGGTTGTATGCGGCATTAGAAAGACACTATGTGGCGAAAAGAAAAAAACCATGAAGTTATTCGGGAGTCCGGATACTTACGATCTCGCCAGGGGCTTGGCCCTTGGAGGCCAGTCCTCTTCGTCGTCGCTGGCATTGGCGGAGCAGTCCGGGGAAAGAGTTTTTCCCTTCTTGGACCCTTCGGCCTCCTTCGTTGGGGAGGCCTTCCTTTTCTTCCCTCCCCCTGCTGGGGGAGAGGCTTTCTTCTTCTCCTCCTCGCCTTTGTGGGAGGAGTCTGCCTCGGAGTCATCATCCGATAACACCTGAAAACGGGAACTCTTCCGAGTCCCTGTGGCCTTCTTCTTGGCCTTCTTCTCTGGCACCACGTGGGGTGCCGGAGCCAGCAGCCCCGTTAGGCGGGCGTCCGCTGGGTCCTCTGGCAATGGGGCCGGACAGATAATCTGTTTGGCCTTTGTCAGCCAGTCCTATCAAAGGAAAGGGAGTTTAGATCCCGCATAGAGTCAAACTATGGAAAACAAGCGTCCCGTAAAGTAAAAAATCGCTTACCTCGTCAGCCGGACGCTGCGAGCTGAATCCACGATCTTCGGTAGCGGATGCGAGAGCCTCGGTGCCCTTGAACAGCACCTTCCAGACATCTTCGTACGTAGTGTCGAAGAGCCCGCTCAAAGTCTGGTGCTGCGCCGGATCGAACTCCCACATGTTGAAGCCCCGTCGTTGGCACGGGAGGATCCGGCGGATGAGCATGACCTGGACTACGTTGACAAGCTTGAGCTTCTTGTCCACTAGCTTTTGGACGCGGGCTTGGAGTCCGGTCAGATCCTCCGAATCACCCCATGTCCGGCCGCTCTCTTTCCAGGAGGTGAGCCGTGTGGGGATGCCAGATCTGAATTCGGAGGCCGCTGCCCATTCAGGGTCACGCGGCTCGGTGATGTAGAACCACCCCGATTGCCACCCCTTAATGGTTTCCACGAAAGTGCCCTCAAGCCAAGTAACGTTGGACATCCTGCCCACCATGGCGCCTCCGCACTCCGCTTGGCTGCCCTTCACAACTTTCGGCTTGACACTGAAGGTCTTGAGCCACAAACCGAAGTGGGGCTGGATGCACAGGAAGGCCTCACACACGACGATAAACGCCAAGATGTTGAGGATGAAATTCGGGGCCAGATCATGGAAATCCAGGCCGTAGTAGAACATGAGCCCCCGGACAAAGGGATGGAGTGGGAAGCCCAGTCCGCGGAGGAAATGGGTAAGAAATACTACCCTATCATGGGGCCTGGGGCGGGGATGAGCTCTCCCTCGTCGGGGAGCCGATGCCCGATGTTGTTGGATAAATATCCGGCGCTGCGCAGCTTCTGGATGTGCCCCTCCGTGACGGAGGAGGCCATCCACTTGCCTCCCGCTCCGGACATAGTTGGAGAATGTTGAGGTCAGATGTGCAGACTTGGGTGCTGGAGCTCGAGTTCACGGAGATGGATAAGCCAAGGAGGAAGAAGGCGCAGGTAAAAGGGTTGGATCTTTATCCCCTTATATGGGCGGACAAAAACATGTGTCCCCACCGGCCTGATAAAACTCGCTTATCTCCCAAGCGCCGCAATCAATGGCGCGGTTGGGTTACCCACGTCCGTATTGATGGGAATCCCGGAATAAGGGGAACACGATCTCTGCTTCGACAAGACGTGCCAAGGAAACCGCTTCGCTAAATGCGCTGAGGTGGTACAATAAAAACAATTTGAGTAAAGGCTTGGTAGTGGTGTGACGTCACGCCACCAAATACGTCAGCAGATTGAACTTGTGTAAATATTATTCTCTCTACGGTGGTGCGTGGAATTTATTTTGCAGAGCCGGACACTATCCTGGTGTTCACAATCTTCCATAAATTATTCGGAGGAGGAACCCGCCTTGCAATGCCGAAGACAATATGCGCGCCGGACTCGTCGTCATTGAAACCTGGTTCAGGGACTACTGAGGGAGTTCCGGATTAGGGGGTGTCCGGATAGCCGAACTATCATCATCGGCCGGACTCCAAGACTATGAAGATAGAAGATTGAAGACTTCGTCCCGTGTCCGGATGGGACTTTCCTTGGCGTGGAAGGCAAGCTTGGCGATACGGATATGTAGATCTCCTACCATTGTAACCGACTCTGTGTAACCCTAGCCCTCCCTGGTGTCTATATAAACCGGATGGCTTTAGTCCGTAGGACGAACAACAATCATACCATGGGCTAGCTTCTAGGGTTTAGCCTCCTTGATCTTGTGGTAGATCTACTCTTGTAACACACATCATCAATATTAATCAAGAAGGACGTAGGGTTTTACCTCCATCAAGAGGGCCCGAACCTGGGTAAAACATCGTGTCCCTTGTCTCCTGTTACCATCCGCCTAGACGCACAGTTCAGGACCCCCTACCCGAGATCTGCCGGTTTTGACACCGACAAAGATCTTTATCGGTCGAACCGCATAACAACATAAGTTGTTCCCTTTGTCATCGGTATGTTACTTGCCCGAGATTCGATCGTCGGTATCTAAATACCTAGTTCAATCTCGTTACCGGCAAGTCTCTTTACTCGTTGCGTAGTGCATCATCCCATGACTAACTCATTAGTCACATTGCTTGCAAGGCTTATAGTGATGTGCATTACCGAGAGGGCCCAGAGATAACTCTCCGAAACACAGAGTGACAAATCCTAATCTTGATCTATGCCAACCCAACAAACACCATCGGAGACACCTGTAGAGAATCTGTATGATCACCCAGTTACGTTGTGACGTTTTATAGCACACTAAGTGTTCCTCTGGTATTCGGGAGTTGCATAATCTCATAGTCATAGGAACATGTATAAGTCATGAAGAAAGCAATACCAATAAACTAAACGATCATAGTGCTAAGCTAACGGATGGGTCCTGTCCATCACATCATTCTCTAATGATGTGATCCCGTTCATCAAATGACAACACATGTCTATGGCTAGGAAACTTAACCATCTTTGATTAACGTGCTAGTCAAGTAGAGGCATACTAGGGACACTTTGTTTGTCTATGTATTCACACATGTACTAAGTTTCCGGTTAATACAATTCTAGCATGAATAATAAGTATTTGTCATGATATAAGGAAATATAAATAACAACTTTATTATTGCCTCTAGGGCATATTTCCTTCTGTCTCCCACTTGCACTAGAGTCAATAATCTAGTTCACATCGTCATGTTATTTAACACCAATAGTTCACATCTCCATGTGACTAACACCCAAAGGGTTTGCTAGAAACAATAATCTAGTTCACATCGCTATGTGATTAACACCCAAAGAGTACTAAGGTGTGATCATGTTTTGCTTGTGAGAGAAGTTTAGTCAACGGGCCTGCCACATTCAGAGCCGTATGTATTTATTAAATTTTCTATGTCTACAATGCTCTGCATGGAGCTACTCTAGCTATTGCTCCCACTTTCAATATGTATCCAGATTGAGACTTAGTGTCATCCGGATTAGTGTCAAAGCTTGTATCGACGTAACCCTTTACGACGAACCTTTTTGTCACCTCCATAACCGAGAAACATGTCCTTATTCCACTAAGGATAATTTTGACCGCTGTCTGGTGATCTACTCCTAGATCAAAATTGTACTCCCTTGCCAAACTCAAGGCAGGGTACACAATAGGTCTGGTACACAACACAGCATACTTTATAGAACCTATGACTGCGACATAGGAAATGACTTTCATTCTCTTTCTATTTTCTGCCGTGGT
Organism: Triticum dicoccoides; assembly: GCF_002162155.2. NCBI lineage: Eukaryota > Viridiplantae > Streptophyta > Magnoliopsida > Poales > Poaceae > Triticum > Triticum dicoccoides. Next base: position 584,785,484 of record NC_041387.1, read on the forward strand.
CGAGCTTTGAGTCTTACTCAACATTACACCTTGAAATACAGGAAGAACCCTTTCTTTAACTGATCCATTTTTAACTTCTTCAAAACTTTACCAAGGTATGTGCTTTGTGAAAGTCCAATTAAGCGTCTTGATTATCTCTATAGATCTTGATGCCCAATATGTAAGCATCTTCATCGAGGTATTTCATTGAAAAAGCTCTTATTCAAATATCCCTTTATGCTATCCAGAAATTCTATATCATTTCCAATCAACAATATATCATCCACACATAATATTAGAAATGCTACTGAGATCCCACTCACTTTCTAGAAAATACAGGCTTCTCCAAAAGTCTATATAAAACCATATCCTTTGATCACACTACCAAAGTGTTTATTCCAACTCCGAGAGGCTTGCACCAGTCCATAAATGGATCATTGGAGCTTGCACACTTTGTTAGCACCCTTTGGATCGACAAAACCTTCTGGTTGCATCATATACAACTCTTCTTCCATAAATCCATTTAGGAATGCAGTTTTGATATCCATCTGCTAAATTTTATAATCGTAAAATGCAGCAATTGCTAACATGATTCGGACAGACTTTAAGCATCGCTACAGGTGAGAAAGTCTCATCGTAGTCAACTCCTTGAACTTGTTGAAAACCTTTCGCAATAAGTCAAGCTTTGTAGGTAGTAACACTAGTATCATAGTTCATCTTCCTCTTGAATATCCATCTATTTTCTATGGCCTGCCAATCATCGGGTAAATCCACCAAAGTCCGCACTTTGTTCTCATACATGGATCCCATCTCAGATTTCATGGCCTTTAAGCCACTTCCCGGAATATGGGCCCATCATCGCTTACTCATAGTTCATAGGTTCATCATGGTCTAGTAACATGACTTCTAGAATAGGATTATCGTACAATTCTGGTGCGGACCATACTCTAGAAGACCTACGAGGTTCTGTAGTAACTTGATCTGAAGTTTCATGATCATCATCATTAGCTTCCTCACTAATTGGTGTAGGAATCACTGGAACTGATTTTTGTGATGAACTAATTTCCAATTCGGGAGAAGGTACAATTACCTCATCAAGTTCTACTTTCCTCCCACTCACTTCTTTGGAGAGAAATTCCTTATCTAGAAAGGATCCATTCTTAGCAACGATCTTGCCTCCGGATCTGTGATAGAAGGTGTACCCAACAATTTCCTTTGGGTATCCTATGAAGATGCATTTCTCCGATTTGGGTTCGAGCTTATCAGGTTGAGGTTTTTCACATAAGCATTGCAGTCCCAAACTTTAAGAAATGACAACTTTGGTTTCTTGCCAAACCATAGTTCATAAGGTGTTGTCTCAACAGATTTTGATGGTGCCCTACTTAAAGTGAATGCAGCTGTCTCTAATGCATAACCCCAAAACAATAGTGGTAACCCGATAAGAGACATCATAGATCGCACCACATCCAATAAAGTACGGTTACGATGTTCGGACACACCATAACGATGTGGTGTTCCATGTGGCGTGAGTTGTGAAACTATTCCACATTGTTTTTAAATGAAGGCCAAACTTGTAACTCAAATATTCTCATCTACGATCAGATTGTAGAAACTTTATTTTCTTGTTACGATGATTCTCCACTTCACTCTGAAATTCTTTGAACTTTTCAAATGTTTTGGACTTGTGTTTCATTAAGTAGATATACCCATATCTGCTCAAATCATCTGTGAAGGTCAGAAAATAACGACACCTTCCACGAGCATCAACACTCAATGGACCGCATACATCGGTATGTATTATTTCCAATAAGTCACTAGCTTGTTCCGTTGTTCCGGTGAACGGAGTTTTAGTCATCTTGCCCATAAGGCACGGTTAGCAAGCATAAAATGATTCATAATCAAGTGATTCCAAAAGTCCATCTTTATGGAGTTTCTTCATGCGCTTTACACCGATATGACCCAAATGGCAGTGCCATAAATATGTTGCACTATCATTATCAACTTTGCATCTTTTGGCATCAATATTATGAATATGTGTATCACTACGATCAAGATTCAATAAACCATCAACATTGGGTGTATGACCATAGAAGGTTTTATTCATGTAACCAGAATAACAATTTATTCTCTGTGTTAGATGAATAATCGTATCGCAATAAACATGATCTAATCATATTTATGCTCAACGCAAACACCAAATAACATTTATTTAGGTTCAACACTAATCTCGAAAATATAGGGAGTGTGCGATGATGATCATATCAATCTTGGAACCACTTCCAACACACATCGTCACTTCACCCTCAACTAGTCTCTGTTTATTCTGTAACTCCTATTTCCAGTTACTAATCTTAGCAATTGAACAAGTATCAAATACCCAGGAGCTACTATAAACACTAGTAAGGTACACATCAATAATCTGTATATCAAATATACCCTTGTTCACTTTGCCATCCTTCTTATCCACCAAATATTCAGGCATTTCCGCTTCCAGTGACCATTTCCTTTGTAGTAGAATCACTCAGTTTCAGGCTTTGGTCCAGCTTTGGGCTTCTTCACGGGAGTGACAACTTGCTTGCCATTCTACTTGAACTTCCCTTTCTTTCCCTTTGCCCTTTTCTTGAAACAAATGGTCTTGTCAATCATCAACACTTGATGTTCTTTCTTGATTTCTACCTTCGTCGATTTCAGCATCACGAAGAGCTCGAGAATTGTTTTCGTCATCCCTTACATACTATAGTTCATCACAAAGTTCCAATAACTTGGTGATGATGACTAGAGAACTCTGCCAATCACTATCTTATCTGGAAGATTAGCTCCCACTTGATTCAAGCGATTAGTACCCAGACAATCTGAGCACATGCTCACTGCTTGAGCTATTCTCCTCCATCTTTTAGCTATAGAACTTGTTGAGGATATAACTATTGGTACGACCTGCCCAGGAGGGGCCGGGTTATACTTACAAATATTCTTGAAGCCCAAGACCAAGGATAGAGATGTCGGTTCAGTTAAGGTCCCAAAGCCTAGAGGCGAATTAAGGCCCGTAGTGATAAACCGCCATATGTGTGTGACTTGTATTGTAAGGCAAGAATAGTTAATAGACCGAGCCGGACACTGTTAATGATCCGGTGTCAGGACTCTGTAAGCCGCTGGGCATCGACCTATGGATATAAAGGGACGACCCGGCAGCGGTTCAGGGCAAGTAACATCAGATCGAGAGCTAGGTCAAGCGATTCCCTCCCTGGTTATCGAGACATAAGCAACCCCACTCAAAACTGGATCGTAGGCTTTTACATTCACCATAAGGGGCCGAACCAGTATAAACCTCGTGTCCTTTGTCCTGATTAACCCCTATAAGAGTCCTAGTTGCGATGGCTCCACGACTAAGTCCTTTCACTAGGACATCTGACGTGACAATTCCATGACATTTGGTGCCCACCGTGGGGCCAGCGCACGGTGGATTTGAGTTCTTGAAGGGCAGCTTCGAAGGGCTCAAGGGATACGCTATGGGCCGGATGACTAAGAGTCGTCGTGGCAAGCTCTACATCGACAATGCAGGCTGGGGCCCCGACACCGGCTCAATTGAGTACGGGTACCGGGTCCCCTTCGGCGGAATTCACGTTTTCATCGGCAAGATCGGTGAGCCGGGCCCTAAGCCGGACATCTACACGACCTCGTCGAGACGACTCAGCGTGCGAGATCCGCCCGGGCTCTGCCTGCTGTGAAGCATGCCTTCGTGGGATGCATCCACGAAGGGTTCTCTGAAGGATCTGCATCTGGCGGTGAGACGGCCGTCTATTCTGATGGTGAGTCATCCACAGGCGAGACAGATTCGTTGTATCAACTGCAAGACGGCGGGCTTGGGGGTTGTTCTGATGGCAGCAGTATTCTGGATTTCCTTGAGCCGCTGAGTAGGGTCGGAATCTTCATGGCCGGCACACAACCTATTCAAGACTCCACAACTGCGGCAGCTATAACCTCCGGGTCAGCAGCAGCCGTGGCAGGAGGCCCTATGCACTCACCGGCTCAGGTGCTGTTGGATCTTGAAGACAAGATGACCGCTCTGTTAACCGCCGTGGTCAACCCGGCGGATCAAGCTCAATATGATGCGGAAGTGGCGCAGCTAAAACTAGATATAGTGCAGGCTAAGGAAGATCTGGCAGCGGAAGATGTCAAGATGACCGCAGAGCAAGCGGCTCTAGACGCCCAAGCTCAGCGGATTCAGGCGCAGACTTTCCGGCTCAGAACGCGTCTAATGAGGTCATGAGGAAAAGATACCAGAAGACTCAGTCTCGGCTCCCTTCGGTTTATGATCCTCGAAACCTCTTCCACACACCCGGTGCAGGGCCCAGTAACCCGCCGAAGATAAACCGGGTTGCGACACCCGGGGTTGGGACGCCGATTCAGCCACATGTGATGGGGCCTCCCCGCATGAATACTGCTCCACCTTAGTATGTACAAACGCCACCGGGTCATTATTCTAACCCATTGGAGAACATGATCGTGGCAGCGACACGACTGGCGGCTCTCCCGATGGACGGCAACTCTCCAACAGCGGTTGAAACCCGTTGGGTCAGATAACTTCTTCAGACACCCTTAGCACAGTAGGAGGCATACTCATATAGCCGGGACAGGATTCATTCAAACCCTCGTCCAAGCCGAAGTCCGAGTTACAGCACGCACATGGACTCAGTGGCCGTTTCAAGCAACGCCCGGCGCCGTAATCAGCCAGGCAGGCATAACCCGACGCACGATGGAGCTTGTAACTTGGTGGATCAAGACAGAATACGTCAAGAGGCTGAGCAGATGGCTCAGCAGGCGGCTGAGCAGGCGGCTCAGCTGATGGCTTACCAGCCTTATCCGGTTTATTTGACGACTTCTATCAAGGCAGGCATGGCCACCAGGACCAAAAGTGTCCCCTATCTGGTACCGGCTCTACGTAACAAGCTTTTTCCCAAGGATTTCAAGGGACCTAGGAAGGTGCCTAATTATACGGCCGACCTACAGCCCGGGGCATGGATTGAAAGTTACGAGATGGCAATGGAGTTACTGGAGGTTAGTGATGCTGCGATGTCCAAGTACTTTACCATGATGTTGGATGGGACCGCCCGCACTTGGTTGAAAAGCCTACCGCCTAATTCAATCAGCTCATGGGAGGAGTTAAAAGCTCGATTCATTCAGAACTTCAAGGATACATGCAAGCACCCCATGTCAATTGTGGATTTGACTAGTTCCGAGAAGCAGGAGGGCGAGTCCACAACCCATTGGGTGCGCCGGGTTAAGGCCATAATACATTCGTCCGATAAGATAGATGCCGGCTCTGCGGTCTTAATGTTGGAGAAAAATTGTCATTTTTTGCCTCTGAAGATGAAGCTAGGGCGGCTCAAGCGCGATTGTAATGATATGGTGATACGTCTCCAACGTATCTATAATTTATGAAGCATTCATGCTATTTTATTATCTGTTTTAAATAATTATGGGCTTTATTATACACTTTTATATTACATTTGGGACTAACCTATTAACCGGAGGCCCAGCCCATATTGCTGTTTTATTGCCTGTTTCAGTATTTCGAAGAAAAGGAATATCAAACGGAGTCCAAACGGAATGAAACCTTCGGGAGTGTGATTTTTGGGAAGAATATGATCCGGGAGACTTGGAGTTCACGTCAGAAGATCCTCGAGGAGGCCACAAGATAGGGGGCGCGTCCACCCCCCTAGGCGCGCCCTACCCTCTCGTGGGCCCCTCGAGGCTCCCCCGACCGACTTCTTTCGCCTATATAAGCCTACATACCCTAAAAACATCAGAAAAGAAGATAGATCGGGAGTTCCACCGCCGCAAGCCTCTGTACCCACCAAAAACCTCTCAGGAGCCTGTTCCGGCACCCTGCCGGAGGGGGAACCCATCACCGGTGGCCATCTTCATCATCCCAGCGCTCTCCAAGACGAGGAGGGAGTAGTTCACCCTCGGGGATGAGGGTATGTACCAGTAGCTATGTGTTTGATCTCTCTCTCTCTCTCTCTCTCGTGTTCTCTCTTGTGTTCTCTCTATGGCACGATCTTGATGTATCGCGAGCTTTGCTATTATAGTTGGATCTTATGATGTTTCTCCCCCTCTACTCTCTTGTGATGAATTGAGTTTTCCTCTTGAAGTTATCTTATCGGATTGAGTCTTTAATGATTTCAGAACACTTGATTATCTGTGGTGACAACGGGATATCATGTGCCACTTGATGTATTTTTTGGTGACCAACTTGCGGGTTCCGCCCATGAACCTATGCATAGGGGTTGGCACACGTTCTCTCCGGTAGAAACTTTGGGGCACTCTTTGAAGTACTTTCTGTTGGTTGAATAGATGAATCTGAGATTGTGTGATGCATATCGTATAATCATGCCCACGGATACTTGAGGTGACAATAGAGTATCTAGGTGGCATTAGGGTTTTGGTTGATTTGTGTCTTAATGTGTTATTCTAGTATGAACTCTATGATAGATTGAGCGGAAAGAATAGCTTCATGTTATTTTACTACGAACTCTTGAATAGATAGAACAGAAAGGATAACTTTGAGGTGGTTTCGTACCCTACCATAATCTCTAAGTTGGTTCTCCTCTATTAGTGGCTTTGGAGTGACTCTTTGTTGCATGTTGAGGGATTGTTATATGATCTACCTATGTTATTATTGTTGAGAGAACTTGCACTAGTGAAAGTATGAACCTTAGGCCTTGTTTCCTATCATTGCAATACCATTTACGCTCAGTTTTATCATTAGTTACCTTGCTGTTTTTATAATTTCAGATTACAAATACCTTTATCTACTATCCATATTGCACTTGTATCACCATCTCTTCGCCGAACTAGTGCACCTATACGATTTACCATTGTATTGGGTGTGTTGGGGACACAAGAGACTCTTTGTTATTTGGTTGCAGGGTTGTTTGAGAGAGACCATCTTCATCCTATGCCTCCTATGGATTGATAAACCTTAGGTCATCCACTTGAGGAAAATTTGCTACTGTCCTACAAACCTGTGCACTTGCAGGCCCAACAACGTCTACAAGAAGAAGGTTGTGTAGTAGACATCAAGCTCTTTTCTAGCGCCGTTGCCGGGGAGGTGAGTGCTTGAAGGTATATCTTTAGATCTTGCAATCAAATCTTTTTGTTTATTGTTTTATCACTAGTTTAGTTTATAAAAGAAAACTCCAAAAAATGGAATTGAGTTTGTCTCATACGATTCGTCTTTTTAATATCTTTTGTGAGTATGACGAAAAGGAAAATTGTGCTCAAGTGCTAGAAGAAGAAATCTATAGAATGTTTGACACTAAATCATTGAGTGATGAGCATGATTGCAATTTTGTTAGTATGAATTCCTTGAATATCCATGATGCTAATGATATGCAAAGCCACAAGCTTGGGGAAGCTATGTTTGATGAATATGATACTTTTAGTCCCCCAAGTTTTGATGAGAATATTTATTATGATGAAAGCATGCCTCCTATTTATGATGATTATATTGATTAAAGTAGGTTTGGAAGAGTGTAAACTTTAGGAAGTAGTGATCCCACTATTTTGGAGGATGTTGAATCTTATTGTGATGAACATGAAAGTGGATTTGGAAGAGTGTCAACTTTATTTAGTGATGATTCCACTATTTCGGAAGAGGTTCCAATTGATCATGAGAACAAATTTTCTATCTATGATGATTATTGTGATAACTTGTATGCTATTAAGAATAATGATAACCATGAAACTTGTCATCATGATTTTCATTTTCAATTGGATTATGCCTCACATGATAATTATTTTGAGTTTGCTCCCACTACTATTCATGGGAAGAGTTTTGCTTATGTGGAGAGTAGTAAATTTTCTATGCTTGTAGATCATGAAAAGAATGCTTTAGGTGCTGGTTATATTGTTGAATTCATTCATTATGCTACTGAAAATTATTATGAGGGAGGAACATATGCTTGTAGGAATTGCAATAATGTCAAGTTTCCTCTCTATGTGCTTAAAATTTTGAAGCTATGCTTGTTTCACCTTCCTATGCTAGTTGATTATTGTTCCCATAAGCTGTTTGCTCACAAAATCCCTATGAATAGGAAGTGGGTTAGGCTTAAATGTTCTAGTCATATGCTTCATGATGCTCCCGTTATGTTTCAATTCTTATCTTTTATGTGAGCATCATTACCATCATCATGCCTAGCTAAAAAGGCATTAAAGAAAAGCGCTTGTTGGGAGACAACCCAATATTTACCCTTACTGTTTTTGTGTTTCCACATAATTATGATACTGTAGTAATCATGTTTTGTAGCTTTTGTTTCAATAAAGTGCCAAGTAGAACCTTTGGGAAGACTTGGGTGAAGTCTATAAGATCTTGCTGTAAAAAACAGAAACTTTAGCGCTCACGAGATTAGCTGCCATTTTTTACTGCAGATGGATTTTAGGTTGATTATTTTTGTAGATGATTAATAGACAAATTACTCAGGTCCAGAAATTTATTTCAGAACTTTTTGAGTTCCAGAATTATACGTTTGATACAGATTAGTACAGACTGTTCTGTTTTTGACAGATTCTGTTTTCTATGTGTTATTTTCTTATTTTGATGAATCTATGAGTAGTATCGGAGGGTATGAACCATAGAGAAGTTAGAATACAGTAGATATTACACCAATATGAATAAATAATGAGTTCATTACAGTACCTTAAAGTGGTGGTTTGTTTTCTTTTACTAATGGAGCTTACGAGTTTTGTGTTAAGTTTTGTGTGGTTGAAGTTTTTCAAGTTTTGGGTAAAGATTCGATGGACTATGGAATAAGGAGTGGAAAGAGCCTAAGCTTGGGGATGCCAAAGGCACCCCAAGGTAATATTCAAGGACAACCAAGAGCCTAAGCTTGGGGATGCCCCGGATGGCATCCCCACTTTCGTCTTCGTTCATCGGTAACTTTACTTGGAGCTATATTTTTATTCATCACATGATATGTGTTTTGCTTGGAGCGTCATTTTATTTTATTAGTATTTGCTTGCTGTTATTTAGAATAATGTTTTGCACCTATATTTTCAATAAAAATGTCAAGGATAGCCTTTACCATGCTTATTTTGCTAGTATACATGTTGCTGTTTGAAAACAGAAAGTTTACCGCTGTTGCAAAAATTCCCTAGAAAATTAAGAGCATGGTATAATGTTGAAACTTTTTGCATATTAAGCTCTGATAAATTTATTACAGTGGGAATTTTCTCTCATAATTTTTGGAGTCAGGGAAGTATTGATACTCTTGCATTCTTTACAGACTGTACTGTTTTGGCAGATTGCTATTATGGTTGCATTGTTTGCATATGTTTGCTTGTTTTTCTATTTGAGGATAGGAGTGTTAAATATGCAGAGAAATTTAGTATTTAATGTTGAATAATAATTTTAGTGATTTCTTACAGTAGAAAATGATAAGGTTTTGCATTGGTTTATACTAACCTATCTCACGAGTTCTTGTTGAGGTTGTTGTGAATGAAGCTTTTTGATAAAAAGAGAAACCATGATATGAGAGGAATTAAGGAGACACAAAAGTTCAAGCTTGGGGATGCCCAAGGCACCCCAAGATAATATTTCAAGAAGTCTCAAGCATCTAAGCTTGGGGATGCCCCGGTAGGCATCCCACCTTTCTTCTTCAACAACTATCGGTTAGTATTGGTTGAGCCTAAGTTTTTGCTTCTTCACGTGAGTTGTGCTATCCTTGCAATGTCATTTTATTTTGTTTTGCTTGCTGTTTGAATACAATAACAAGTTCTGAAATTCTTTAATGAGAGAGAGTCTCCACATAGTTACATATTTATTTAGCTACTCATTGATCTTCACTTATATCTTTTTGGAGTAGTTTGTCATTTACTCGTGTGCTTCACTTATATCCTATGAGTAAATGGTTGACTGAGTTGAATGTCACAAATCTGAAATTATATATGTCTCATTTGCTTATCCCATGGGGAGTAATGACTTCACATCTAAGAAGTAGACGTTGTAAATTTATTGAAGGTTAGCAAGCATTGTATTGGTCATTTGAACAATTCATGAAAGAATATTGAAGTAAGAGATATTTCACATATAAATATACTATCCTAGACATCTTTTATAATTGTGAGCACTCATTAAGTATGATATGCTAGAGTTGATGTTGGACAAGGAAGACAACGTAATGGGTTATGTTTTCTCACATCTCAGTTAAAGTATATTGTCATGGATCATTCAAACATGTTGAGCTTGCCTTTCCCCCTTATGCTAGCCAAAATTCCTTGCACCAAGTAGAGATACTACTTGTGCTTCCAAATATCCTTAAACCCAGTTTTTGCCATGAGAGTACACCATACCTACCTATTAGTGCAGAGAAAATAAGCTTTGTACGATCTTGTTATGGAAGCAATAAAAGCGACGGACTTCATAATAAAGGTCCATATACAAGTGGCAATATAAAGTGACGTTCTTTCGCATTAAGATTTTGTGTATCCAACCCTAAAAGCGCATGACAACCTCTGCTTCCCTCTGCGAAGGGCCTATCTTTTACTTTATGACTTTTACTTTATGCAAGAGTCAAGGTGATCTTCACCTTTCCCTTTTTTATTTTATCCTTTGGCAAGCACTTTGTGTTGGGGTGACCCTGATATATATATCCAATTGAATGTAAGTTAGCATGAACTATTATTGTTGACATCACCCAAAGGTGAATACGTTGGGAGGCAACACTATAAGCCCCAATCTTTCTCAGTGTCCGATTGAAACTCCATAACCATTAGTATTGCGTGAGTGTTAGCAATTGTAGAAGACTATACGATAGTTGAGTATGTGGAATTTGTTATTCCTGAAAATAAGATGAATTGCAATTGTTTGATGACTAAGAATGAAGTTTGCTAGTTTTCAAGAAAGTTTATGGTCTATGCTTTAACATGTGAATTGCTTGTTACTTGTTCGTGAGAAGTTTTATGAGATGAACTACTGTTATGACATATAATCATGCTAGAAAAGGTGATTGAAATTATCATTGATCAAACTTGTGCACCTTCTAGCATTCACACTTCATAAATTCTTTCTTTTATCATTTACCTACTCGAGGACGAGTAGGAATTAAGCTTGGGGATGCTGATATGTCTCCAACGTATCTATAATTTATGAAGCATTCATGCTATTTTATTATTTGTTTTAAATTATTATGGGCTTTATTATACACTTTTATATTACTTTTGGGACTAACTTATTAGCCGGAGGCCCAGCCCATATTGCTGTTTTATTGCATGTTTCAGTATTTCGAAGAAAAGGAATATCAAACGGAGTCCAAACGGAATGAAACCTTTGGGAGCCTGATTTTTGGGAAGAATATGATTCGGGAGACTTGGAGTTCACGTCAGAAGATCCTCGAGGAGGCCACGAGATACGGGGGCCGCCCACCCCCCTGGGTGCGCCCCACCCTCTCGTGGGCCCCTCGAGGCTCCCCCGACCGACTTCTTTCGCCTATATAAGCCTATGTACCCTAAAAACATCCGAAACAAAGATAGATCAGGAGTTCCGCCGCCGCAACCTCTGTAGCCACCAAAAACCTCTTGGGAGCCTGTTCTGGCACCCTGTCGGAGGGGGAACCCATCACCGGTGGCCATCTTCATCATCTCGGCGCTCTCCATGACGAGGAGGGAGTAGTTCACCCTCGGGGCTGAGGGTATGTACCAGTAGCTATGTGTTTGATCTCTCTCTCTCTCTCTCTCTCTCTCTCTCTCTCGTGTTCTCTCTATGGCACGATCTTGATGTATCGCGAGATTTGCTATTATAGTTGGATCTTATGATGTTTCTCCCCCTCTACTCTCTTGTGATGAATTGAGTTTCCCTCTTGAAGTTATCTTATCGGATTGAGTCTTTAATGATTTGAGAACACTTGATGTATGTCTTGCCGTGATTATCTGTGGTGACAATGGGATATCATGTGCCACTTGATGTATGTTTCGGTGACCAACTTGCGGGTTCCGCCCATGAACCTATGCATAGGGGTTGGCACACATTTTCGTCTTGACTCTTCGGTAGAAACTTTGGGGCACTCTTTGATGTACTTTGTGTTGGTTGAATAGATGAATCTGAGATTGTGTGATGCATATCGTATAATCATGCCCACGGATACTTGAGGTGACAATGAAGTATCTAGGTGACATTAGGGTTTTGGTTGATTTGTGTATTAAGGTGTTATTCTAGTATGAACTCTATGATAGATTGAGCGGAAAGAATAGCTTCATGTTATTTTACTACAAACTCTTGAATAGATAGAACAGAAAGGATAACTTTGAGGTGGTTTCGTACCCTACCATAATCTCTTCGTTTGTTCTCCGCTATTAGTGGCTTTGGAGTGACTCTTTGTTGCATGTTGAGGGATTGTTATATGATCTATCTATGTTATTATTGTTGAGAGAACTTGCACTAGTGAAAGTATGAACCTTAGGCCTTGTTTCCTATCATTGCAATATCGTTTACGCTCACTTTTATCATTAGTTACCTTGCTGTTTTTATAATTTCAGATTACAAATACCTTTATCTACTATCCATATTGTACTTGTATCACCATCTCTTCGCTGAACTAGTGCACCTATACAATTTACCATTGTATTGGGTGTGTTGGGGACACAAGAGACTCTTTGTTATTTGGTTGCAGGGTTGTTTGAGAGAGACCATCTTCATCCTACGCCTCCTACAGATTGATAAACCTTAGGTCATCCACTTGAGGGAAATTTGCTACTATCCTACAAACATGTGCACTTGCAGGCCCAACAACGTCTACAAGAAGAAGGTTGTGTAGTAGACATCAAATGGTAAGCTGATGGCGGCTCTGGTCAAGTACGCCGACTTTGATAATACCAAGGATCCCGAGTCTGGTAATGAAAAGACAGGGAAGGGAAAGAAGAATGGCAACGGCAAGGGCCCTCAGCATAACCCGGCAAATCAAGGAGGTAATAAACGTAAGGCTGATGGTAGCTTGGAGTTTGTGGCTAACACCAGTGCGCAGGGGCAACAATCAATGGCGTAAGGGGAGACCACCTCCTCGGTCCGGCGGGTCAGGCCCCACGCTTGAGCAGTTACTGAACGACCCCTGTCCAAGGCATGGCACTCAGCAGAAGTCGGCCACTCATCTATGGAAGGACTGTACGATCATGAAGGCTTTCAAGAATTCCAACATGTTCGACGGTAATAATGGGCAGGGCGACGGCTCAGGTGGCGGCGGTTTTCATGGCCCGGGCAGCGGTTCGAATTCCAATTTTCAAAATTCTCAAGGTAATGAAGGTGGTTATAACCAGCAATCTGGCCAGGGGGGTCAGCAGCAACAACAGCAGCAGGATGGATACCAGAGCCATCCAAAGCAGCTGAATAATGGACAATATCATGTGTTTACCACCAGTTTGTGCAAACGGGACCAGAAGTTTCATAAGAGGGTTGTGAACGCTGTTGAGCCGGCAGTTCCTCGTTATTTGAGATGGTCTGAGCAGCCTATTCTATGGAGTAGGGAAGATCACCCTCCTCGGGTTGACAAACAGGGTCACCTGGCCTTGGTGGTGGCCCCTCGGGTTGGTGGATATAAATTCACTAAAGTGCTCATGGATGGAGGCAGCAGCATCAACATCCTCTATTATGAGACCTTCCGTCGCATGGGGTTAACTGATAAAAACCTTAAGTAGTCCAACACTGTTTTCCATGGCGTGGTGCCTGGTAAGTCGGCGTATCCAGTTGGCAGGATCGAGCTGGAGGTGTCCTTTGGAGATGAATATGACTCAAGGGCCGAGAAATTGACTTTTGAGGTGGTCAAGATCAGAAGCCCGTATCATGCTCTGTTTGGGCGGCCGGCTTATGCCAAGTTCATCGCACGGCCGTGCTATGTGTATTTGCAGCTCAAGATGTCGGGTCACAAGGGTACCATCACAGTGCATGGGAGCCGGAAGATAGCCTTGGAATGTGAGGAAGGTGACGCAGCTTATGCTGAGTCAGTCTGTGCAACAGAAGAGTTGAAGTTCTACAAGGACAATGTTGACCCGGCAGATATGACGTCTTTGAAAAAGCCAACCACAGAGCATGAGCCGATCATGAAGTTCAAGTCGGCCGATGATACTAAGCTTGTTCACTTTGTTCCAGGAGACTCATCTAAGCAGTTCAGTATCAGTGCTAATCTGGATCCCAAATAGGAAAGCGCGCTCATCGAGTTCATCCGTGAGAACCGGGACATCTTTAAATGGAAACCTTCTGACATTCGGGTGTATCGACAGAACTCACTGAGCACACTCTTAATATTGATCCAAAGTTTAAGCCGGTCAAGCAGTTTCTTCAGCGGTTCAATGAGGAGATGCGTAAAGCCATTGGCGAGGAAGTAGCCCAGCTCTTGGCGGCTGGGTTCATCATTGAAGTTTTTCATTCAGAGTGGTTGGCTAACACGGTGCTTGTGCTCAAGAAGAACGGCACTTGGCGCATGTGTGTGGATTACACGGACCTAAACAAAGCTTGTCCGGCTGACCCCTTTGCTCTCCCTCTTATTGATCAAATCATTGATGCTACGGCGGGTTGTGAGTGTTTGAGCTTTTTGAATGCTTACTCTGGTTATCATCAGATCAAGATGGAAGTTAAGGACCAGGAGAAGACGGCATTCATTACTCCGTTTGGAGCCTTCTGCTATGTATCTATGCCTTTCGGGCTCAAGAGTGCCCAGGCGACTTAGCAGCGGTCTGTGTAGAATTGTCTTCATAATCAAATTGGGCACAATGTTCATGCTTATGTGGACGACATTGTGGTGAAATCCATAGACAAGGAGACCTTGATAGATGATCTGAAGGAGACCTTTGACAATCCTCGGGTCTACAAGATGATGCTTAACCCGGCCAAGTGTGTTTTTGGCATGCCTGCAGGCAAGCTTTTGGGTTTTCTGGTTTCTAACAGGGGCATCGAGGCTAACCCGGAGAAGATCAAGGCAATCACCTCTCTGGCTAAGCCGGCGTGTATCAATGATGTTCAGCGTTTGGCGGGTCGTATTGCTGCTTTAAGCCGGTTCATAAGCCGGTTAGGTGAGAAGGCCATACCACTTTATCAAATGATGAAGAATACAGATGACTTCGTCTGGAGCGACGCTGCCAACGCTGCCTTTGAAGATTTGAAGAGACAGCTGGCTGAACCGCCGACTCTTGCTGCTCCCATTAATAAGGAGCCCTTATTGTTATATGTGGCTGCTAACACACGTGCCGTCAGCGTGGCCATCATGGTGGAGCGCAAGGAGGCTGGCAAGGAGCATCCGGTTCAGCGACCGGTTTACTATATCAGTAAGGTACTTATTCAGTCCAAACAACGGTATCCACATTGGCAGAAGCTCGTTTATGGGGTGTTCATGGCAAGCCGAAAGCTTAAGCAGTATTTCCTGGGCCACCCTATCACTGTGGTTAGTTCTGCTCCTTTACGAGATATCATCCAAAACAGAGAGGCCACAGGACGAGTCACCAAGTGGGCCATTGAACTTGGGCATCATGGTTTAAAGTATGTGCCACGCACTGCTATCAAATCTCAAGCACTGGTGGATTTCATCAATGATTGGACAGAGCTGCAGATGCCTGAAGAGAAGCAAGACAACACGTATTGGACTATTCACTTTGATGGGTCCAGGCAATTGGAGGGCTCGGGGGCTGGAGTTGTTTTAGCTTCCCCTCGAGGTGACAAATTTTGTTATGTGCTATGGTTGATGTTTCCCTGTACTAACAATGCAGTTGAGTATGAGGCCTTACTCCACGGTCTTTGGATGGCTAAGGAGATGAGCTTAAGACGGGTAAGGTGTTTTGGCGACTCAGATTTGGTGGCTCAACAAGTATCAGGCAAGTGGGATTCCAAGGATCCTCTCATGGCGGCTTATCACCATGAAGCCGATGCCATTGCTGGACATTTTAAGGGTTACCAAGTGGAGCACATTGACCACAGAAAGAATGAGGTGGCTGATGCCTTAAGCCGGCTGGGCTCTCAGCGTAAGCCGGTGCCGCCTAATACTTTCTTGGATATTCTGCATAACCCTTCTGTCAAGTTACCTATAGAGGAAGACTTGGTTGTTCCTGACCCGGAAGCACAATTGGTGGCGGCTCTTCACGTCATCCCAGATTGGACAGTACCATATTTGGCTTACATGACCCGAGGCGAGTTTCTTGAGGATGAAACCTTGGCCAGGCAGATAACCCGGCAGTCTAAGTCAATGACAATTGCCAATGGAGAGTTGCATCAAAGCAGTGTTACAGGGGCGTTTCAGCGTTGTGTCTCCCCTGAAGAAGGCCAAGAAATTCTATGTGAGATTCATGAAGGGGATTGCGGCCATCATGTCGGGTCAAAGTCCCTTGTGTCCAAGGCGTTCCGTCATGGATTCTATTGGCTGACGGCTCATGCTGATGCAGAGGACCTGGTCAATAAATGTGACGGTTGTCAGAAGTTCTCAAGACGGGCTCATGTGCTAGCTCAAGAGTAGAGGATGATTCCAATTACTTGGCTGTTTGCAGTCTGGGGGCTTGACATGGTTGGGCCATTCAAAAGGTCCAAAGATAAAAAGACTCACCTTTTGGTGGCGGTTGATAAATTTACAAAGTGGGTTGAGGCAGAGCCAGTCAGTAAGTGTGATGCAGCTACGGCGGTTCAGTTCATGAAAAAGGTGATATTTCGCCTTGGCTTTCCACACAACATTATAACTAACAATGGCACTAATTTGTCTAAAGGCGCCATGGAAGAATTTTGTCAACATGAGCATATTCGGCTTGATGTTTCATCAGTGGCTCACCCCCAATCCAATAGTCAAGCCGAGAGAGCCAATTAGGAGATCTTGAAAGGCATCAAGCCCTGGCTTTTGGTCCCCTTGCAGCGGACGCCGGGTTGTTGGGTTGAGGAATTACCCTCTGTGATATGGAGCATCAACACTACTCCCAACAGATCTACGGGTTATACGCCTTTCTTTATGGTCTACGGAGCTGAGGCGGTTCTCCCTAGTGACATCCGTCATGACTCGCCCCGCGTGGCGGCTTATGTTGAGGCGGACAATGAGCAGGCACGTCAGGATGCCCTTGACCTTTTAGATGAAAAGCGTGACTTGGCAGCAGCTCACTCGGTGATTTACCAACAGGACCTGCACCATTATCACAGCCGCCGTGTTAAGACCAGAACCTTTCAGGAAGGTGATTTCGTGCTCCGGCTCATCTAGGATCAAACTGATGCACACAAGTTATCCCCACCTTGGTAAGGGCCCTTTGTGGTCAGCAAGAACTTGAACAACGGGTCATACTACCTTATCGATGTTCGAGAGCACAAAGACTCGCGTAAGTTGGAGGAGGAGACCCGCCGGCCATGGAATATCGCTCATCTTCGGCCTTACTACACTTGAGCCACTGGCTCTCATGATGTACATATTTTGACAATGTATATATTATGATAAATAGTAAAGCAAGACCTCTGTCCTTTTTTCCTCCTCAAAGGTAAATGTGTCACTGTTATTATCATTGTCATCTCACATGATCACTTGGGGCTGATCGTATTCGATCCAGCTTAACCCTCTTGATCCGGCTTACGATCGTATTCGAATCTAGCCATTAAAACTTATGATGACTAGGGGGATTCCTGTTCAAACATAGGTCGTATTCGAACCAAAGAGAACATAGCTGTCGGTACCCTTTTGATTGGCACACTGCCGAGCTCACTAGGGGGCTTCTTGATCATATTCGAATCATAGCTCACCCCTTTTGGGAATCAACTTTGATCGTATTCGAATCAGAGTCATTAAAAAACTCTCAAGGTCATTTTGGGGCTTCCTGTTCAAACATAGGTCGTATTCGAACCAAAGAGAACACAGTTGTCGGTACCCTCTTGATCGGCGCAACCCAAAGCCACTGGGGGCTACATGATCGTATTCGAATCCTAACTCCCTCTGGAACGGTTTACTGATCGTATTCGAATCAGAAGCCTTCAATTTTTATATTCTATTTGGTTTCAATTTTCTTTGGAAGCACCCTTTATTTGGCTTGAGACTTTTTTGAGGTTTACAAGTACAAGTGTGGTTAATTTTAACCCGGCTTTATATTGGATGATAAGTCGCCAATATATGAGCATCATTATACCTTTGGAAATATTGGTGTCCGGAGATCAGGTTATCACCCTTACTGATCGGGACATACAAGCCGGCAGTGCAAATTCAAAAAGGTCACAGGTGTAAGACTATAGTTGTGTTTTAAACGTTATATGTTACAACAAACTTATCTGTAATTCTTTTTTCATCTTAATATATCAAGTCATTATGACCCGCCTTGCGGTAAGCCACCAAGGGATCTTTTGGTCTGTTTTTATGTGCATGACAGTTAAGATATTTGGTCAAGCATACGGAAAGCAGATGAAAAGTAAACACGGGTGAATATAACAAGGAAGCTTAATGGCACTAAGCACCAAAAATGTGCACGATGGCACGGCCAAATCAAAGTTATTTCTATTCTATTACATGACTCCCCGAGTCCAAATGATTCATATTGTTTTTTAGCACATCACAGGTATGAGCCGCTACGCAGATTAGCTCTCATGTTCGCCTGAAGCGTACGGGTCAGCCCTCTCCGCTTCTTCGCCCTGTCCCCTTTCATGGAAGGTTGATGATGACCAGCCAATGTTGTTCAAAGCTTAAAATTCAGCTTCATCATCAACTAGTCCATCCAGGTCAACTTCAGGGGCAAAGGTATGCTTATGGAGTGGGGGGATCAGACTGGTCACTTTATAGTGAGGGAGGCGTTGGAATCCTCTGGTTCTCAGCGTCATAACCTGCCTGGTACTTGGTAAGATCCACTTTGTCAGCTATCTGGGTGGCCACGGGGCGTATCTCCTTTACACAAGCGGTAAAGTCTTCTTGTTCAAAGGGAGTACCATCCTCCTTCAAGCTTGGATAGCCCGGCTTAAAGCATTCACCGCTCCGGCTCTTGCAGCTGACCGCCTCAGTTCATTGAACCGTTGGGGTAGCACGGAAAGCTTCTTCAATACCTCTGCCAGGAGGGTAGGCACTTCATTTGACAAAGCCACCGTGGCTAATGCATGCTGAGACCTGGTGTACAATTGCTCCACCAGTGTATAAACTACCTTCAGCTTGATCAGCATATCTTGGTTCAGATTTGAACTCCTGGGGCCTGCATAAACATGATCATGTCAGTCAATTCCAATTATATGATCAATTGAAAGGTTCAAGTATTTAACACTTGCAGGGCGAATTACCAAAGATCGCTGAGACCATTTGAGATACAGGGCGTTTTAAGCCGGTTAATTCCCCAGTTGCTTCTTCAAGAGCCACCTCTGCCTTCTCAGCTCGGTTAATCAATGCAGTTTTTTCATCAGCCCAGGCCTTATTTTCCATTTCAAATTCTTTCTTCAGTTTTTCTTGTTTAGAAACGCTGAATTTGAACTTGGAGTCGGCTCTTTGGGTTTCCGTCTCTTGGGCCTCAAGGCGGTTCTTCAGATCAGTCACCTCTGATTCGAGCTGACTCGTGGCGGCCTATACAAATACAGGGTCAAAATCAAGACAATTTCGATGCAATATTAAGTCCCAAGCCTTTTGCTAGCAACAACACTTGGCACTTGGGGGCTAATGTTTATCGAAGAATTTTACTAAAAATGGCGGTTCATGACAGTAAGTCCCAGGCACTTTGCAAGGAATAGTACTTGGCACTTGGGGGCTAATGCATATTGCTGTTGAAACCTTTGTAAGCATTTTATTTTATACAACCATATGAAGGAGCAGTTCAACCATGCTGGTTAAGCCGCCCCTTGGGGACTACGGAGTAAGCCGGACTTCTTGGGTATTTTATCCACATATGTTACTAATATCACTAAATTTGTTTCTAAGTCTACAGCATATTCATCATAAGAAATAGACTTGGGGGCTGGTATAGTAAAGATAAGTAAAGTACAGAGAAAGGGTTGTACCTCAAATTTCTGATGCATCTGTTTCACCATGTTAACTTCAATATCACGGCTGTTGTGCACTTGACTCATATAGCCGAAAAACACCTCTTCAACACTCAGGTGAGTATAGATGTCAAGTTTGACCCGGAGGTGTTCCAGAAGTTCTTCCTTGGCGGAGCACTTGGCTAGCACAGTTGGACTTCCCGGCTCAACAAAGCCGGTTCTAGTGATCTCGACATCAGTATTTTCAGGATCATCCGTCCTGACCGGGCTAGGATCTTCCGGGTTTTCCGAGCCATCAACATCTCGCTCAGCACGCAGGTCAGCGGCTGGAGTTGGTATATCTTGAGTTGGTTCAAGTGGCGGCTCATGAGTTGACGATTCAGGCGTGGCTGTTCCAAGTACTGGCTCGGTCACGACTGTATCTTTAGCTAGCTTGTTTTTCTTGACCCTCTTGCTGGGCTTGGCTTGTCCACTGCATAAAATCAAAAGGTTTTAAGTGTAAATGCAATGAATTGAAATGAATACAGGATAAGAAGGTTATTGTTACCCTTGTGCAGTCTTGAAAGCCGGCAGATTGGACTGCATTGAGTCGCCAGAGGAAGGGGAAGTTTCCTAATAAGCCGAGTCAGAAGAATTGAGTGGTTAACGAGTGAGACCCGCCAAAGGATAAAAGAGAATTAAATCAGAGGTGACCTCGTTCTGGCGCTTCTTTGGGGTGTTTGGAAGCCGGAGGAGAGCTCCGCATCCTTGTTAGTCTGGGTCTGCCTCCGGCTATCATGAATCTGCCGCTTCAAAAGAAATTGAGGATCTTGATAAGCTAAGGGATGTGAAAATCTTACTTTCTAGGTTACTTTGCGGATTTTCAGTCTTGGCAAAGGCTCTGGGTCAGAGGAAATGATAGTTACCTCTTCAGCCTTGTTACGGCTTGCTCCCGTGTCCTCCTGCTGATAATCAGTGTCAACAACATGATTAAATAAAGAACCAAGAGAGTCAAGGGCTACCGCCGACTTATAAGAATCTTCTAGCCGAAGCAAGTCGGAGGCAGTGGCTTTCTTGCCCTTCTTCTTGGCATCCTCTTTCCTGGCGGCTTTCTTCTGTTTCCTGGCTTTCTTTGCAGCCTCATGGTCATATTTGACCTTCCAGAATTTATCACCCGCCTGTGAGAGTTAGCAGAGATATGAGTATGGGTGAAACATTAAAAAATTAAAGTAATTTATTCATATGGGCGGTTTACCTTTGGAGCTGGGTTAGCTTCGCAGAAGGGGGCTAGACCCACCTTGCCGCAATCTGCTAGGCTCTCGTCCAGAAGGGATTTCATCATATCATTGATGACATCTTCAGGCAAGTCATCAGGGTTGTGCCGCAGAGGGTCATCCTTTTTGCCCATGTAGGTGCACATCAAGCCGGGGCGGCGGCTCAATGGAATGACCCACCAGGCGAGCCAAACCTAGACAAAGTCGATGCCAGTTAACCTGTTCCCTAGAAGAGCTTTGATCTTGGCTAAGGTGGGAGCGAGTGTTTTGTGTTCGGCGGCTGAGATCTTGTCAGGGAGTGGGTCATTGTTACCCAGACGTAGAGCACGAAAACTGGGCAGAGGGTTCTCACCATCTGGAGAGGTGTCTTGGCAGTAAAACCATGTCTGATTCCAGTCTTTGGGATGACTCGGTAGGTTGGCATAAGGAAAGATTATGTCCCTACGACGTTGGATCGAGACACCACCAAGTTCTAAGCTCTGGCCACTGGCGCACTCATTCTGGCAGTTCAAGTAGAATAGCTCTCTGAAGAGTAAAATATTGGGTTCTTCTCCAAGATATACTTCATTGAATACTTGGAAGTTGCTGATGTTAGACACGGAATTGGGTCCGATATCTTGTGGGCAAAGATCAAAGAAGTGCAGCACATCTCTGAAGAATTTTGAATCGGGTGGAGAGAAACCCCAGTTCATGTGATCCGTGAAAACAATAACCTCTCCTCTTTTTGGCTGAGGAAATTCTTCCTCCGGGTTAGGAGCATGATAAGACATGATTTCTTTCTTTGGCAGATAGCCAGTCTTCACAAAGTCGTCAAGAGTGCTATCTGTGACAATGGATTTAACCCAGTTGCAGGAAGTGGGTGCTTTCGGTGCCATTGTAAAAGCCTAAGACAGAGTAAAAAGTACCGGTTCAAATTTAAGCCGGGCAGGAAAAAACATTATAGTGCATATTCAAGATGGCGGCTTAGGAAGGGGCCTAATGGTATAACGATAATTATCTCAAGACTATTTAAATCGCCGTGGGTGATAATTCGAACCAAAGACCTACCGGTCACAGACCGCATGGCTTAACCACTTGAGCCAATATGAGCATTGCCTCTTTAAAACCGGTGATTAGAGTCACCATGGCTAGATGAATCTAACAAGTGCAGATTTTTGCCTAAGTGTTGCATAAACAGGTTTCATAAACTGCAACTATTATTTTGGATCAAATGGACATTCAGAAAAGAAAATTTTCTAGACCTAAAAACATGGTACAGAGGAGTTCATGCGTTCTAATGAGGATTTTTTACAAAGAAAGAAGATCTGCTGGTGCCTAAAATGGATGCGGAGCAACTATCGCACGAGATCTATGCTACTGTTGGATCAAAAGAAGCCACGTCAGAAGAAAACACGAAGAACTAAGATGAACTCCGAACTGTACAGAAGAACTCGCTAACCCTAGCATGGATCTATGGTGCAGAAAGGGGAAAACTTACAGCGGTAGATCTATGCGGAGGGGCGTCGCCGTTCTCTGGTCAGGTTCAGGTCGATGCAGCGGCCAAGGTTGACGGAGATGAAGTGCGCTGCGGCGGCGGTGGCGGAGCTCGAGTGACAGATGGGGACGAGAGGAAGAAGACGAACAAGGGGAAGAATGAAGAAGACCTAGTCGGGTCTATTTATAAGGAAGGGCCACTAAAAGAGCGCAAAAAACGAGGAGGCCGAAAACATAAATTATCCAACTACAAGGACGCCTCGATTTTCGGGATGGTCATCAAGACAAAGATCTGTTGAGATACATTGAACAAAATGTGCTTTTATGATAGATGACGTCATGACAGGTTACAGCGAATCCAGAGGATGATGTCATGGCGGGTTACGAAAATTTCATAAGGGCGGAAGATTTTTCTTAAGTGTTGAAGATTGACATGAACCAGTCCAAATCAATCTGGGGCCTAATGTTGGGGATATAACTATTGGTATGACCCACCCAGGAGGGGCCGGGTTATACTTACAAATATTCTTGAAGCCCAAGACCAATGATAGAGATGGCGGTTCAGTTAAGGGCCCAAAGCCCAGACGCGACTTAAGGCCCATAGTGATAAACCGCCATATGTGCGTGACTTGTATTGTAAGGCAAGAATAGTTAAGAGACCGAGACGTACACTGTTTATGAGCCAGTGTCAGGACTCTGTAAGCCGCTGGGCGTCGACCTCTGGATATAAAGGGACGACCCGGCGGCGGTTCAGGGCAAGTAACATCAGATCGAGAGCTAGGTCAAGCGATTCGCTCCTTGGTTATCCACACATAAGCAATCCCACTCAAAACTGGATCGTAGGTTTTTACCTTCACCGTAAGGGGCTGAACCAGTATAAACCTCGTGTCCTTTGTCCCGATTAACCCCTTTAAGCTTCCTAGTTGCGATGGCTCCACGACTAAGTCCTTTCACTAGGACATCTGACGTGACAATTCCACGACAGAACTTGTTGGAGACTTCATATCTCTCAACTCGGGTATTTTCTTGAAATATTAACTTCAACTCTTGGAACATCTGATATGGTCCATGACATTCAAAACTTTTTTGAAGTCCCGATTCTAAGACGTAAAGTATGGTGCACTAAACTATCAAGTAGTCATCATATTAAGATAGCCAAACATTCATAATGTCTGCATCTGCTCCTGCAATAGTTTTGTCACCTAGCGGTGCATCAAAGACATAATTCTTCTATGCAGCAATGACGATAAACCTCATATCACGGACTCAGTCCGCATCATTGCTACTATCATCTTTCAACTTAGTTTTCTCTGGGAACATATAAAAACATAGGGAAACTACAATGCGAGCTATTTATCTACAACATAATTTGCAAAATACTATCAGGGCTAAGTTCATGATAAATTAAAGTTCAATTTAATCATATTACTTAAGAACTCCCACTTAGATAGACATCCCTCTAATCATCTAAGTGACCACGTGATCCAAATCAACTAAACCATGTCCGATCATCACGTGATATGGAGTAGTTTTCAATGGTGAACATCACTATGTTGATCATATCTACTATATGATTCACGCTCGAACTTTCAGTCTCCAGTGTTCCGAGTCCATATCTGCATATGCTAGGCTCGTCAAGTTTAACCCGAGTATTCTGCATGTGCAAAATTGGCTTGCACTTGTTGTATGTGGACATAGAACCTATCACACCCGATCATCATGTGGTGTCTCAGCATGAAGAACTGTCGCAACGGTGCATACTCAGGGAGAACACTTCTACCTTGAAATATTTGTAAGGGATCATCTTATAATGCTAACGCCGAACTAAGCAAAATAAGAAGCATAAAAGATAAACATCACATGTAATCAAAATATGTGACATGATATGGCCATCATCATCTTGTGCTCATGATCTCCATCATCACCGGTGCGACACCTTGATCTCCATCATAGCATTGTTGTCGTCCCGCCATCTATTGTTACTACGACTATCGCTACCGCTTAGTGATAAAGTAAAACAATTACATGGTGATTGCATTGCATACAATAAAGCGACAACCATATGGCTCCTGCCAGTTGCCGATAACTTTGTTACAAAACATGATCATCTCATACAACAATTATATTACATCATGCTTGACCATATCACATCACAGCAAGCCCTACAAAAACAAGTTGGACGTCCTCTACTTTGTTGTTGCAAGTTTTACGTGGCTGCTACGGGCTTCTAGCAAGAACGGTTATTACCTACGCATCAAAACCACAACGATTTTTCGTCAAGTGTGTTGTTTTAACCTTCAACAAGGACCGGGCGTAGCCACACTCGATTCAACTAAAGTTGGAGAAATAGACACTCACCAGCCACCTATGTGCAAAGCACGTCGGTAGAACCAGTCTCGCGTAAGCATTCGCGTAATGTCGGTCTGAGCCGCATCATCCAACAATACCGCCGAATCAAAGTATGGCATGCTGGTAAGAAGTATGACTATTATCGCTCACAACTCTTTGTGTTCTACTCATGCATATAACATCTACGCATAGACCTGGCTCGGATGCCACTGTTGGCGAACGCGGTAATTTCAAAAAAATTCCTACTATCACGCAAGATCTATCTATGTGATGCATAGCAACGAGAGGGGGAGTGTATCTTCGTACCCTTGAAGATTGCAAAGAGGAAGCATTTATCAACGCAGTAGATGTAGTTGTAAACCTTCACGATCCATCCCGATCAAGTACCGAACGTACGGCACCTCCGTGTTCAGCACACGTTCAGCTTGATGATGTCCTCGCCTTCTTGATCCAGCAAGACGGGCAAAGTAGTAGATGAGTTCTGGCAGCACGACGGCATGGTGACGGTGTTGGTGAAGAACAATCTCCGCAGGGCTTCGCCTAAGCACTACAGAAACTATGACGGAGGATAAACTAGAGGAGACGGGGTTGCCGGCACACGGCTTGGTGTTTCTTGATCTATCTTTGGTGCTAGCCCTGCCCCTCTATCTATATATTGAGCCCTGGGGTCGAAACTTGGAGTAAAAGCCTCCTCAAAGTCGATTTTGCCCGAAAGTCAAGAGTCCTTCTCGGACTCCAGGGCTAGATGCCAAGGTTCCCGGTGTCTACACCCTAGACGCCAGGGTTCCTGGCGTCTAGCCTCTGGTCTCCACGAAACTTCCTTTCGCACTTTCCAAAAGCCTCGTGGGTTTTCCTCTTTGGCCCAAATAAAGTGTTCTCATACCCAAACATTTCGGGAGACATTTGGAACTTCTTCCGGTGAATTCCGGAACCCTTCCAGAGATCAAACACTACTATCCCACATATCAATCTTTACCTCAGGACCATTCCGGAATTCCTCATCATGTTCGTGATCTCATCTGGGACTCTGAACAATATTCGGTCACCAACATACATAACTCATATAATACTATATCATCAACAAACGTTAAGCGTGCGGACCCTACGGGTTCGAGAACTATGTAAACATGAACGAGACACCTCTCTGGTCAATAACCAATAGCGGAACCTGGATGCCCATATTGCCTCCTACATAATCTACGAAGATCTTTATCGGTCGAACTGCATAACAACATATGTTGTTCCCTTTGTCATGGGTATGTTACTTGCTCGAGATTCGATCGTCGGTATCTCAATACCTAGTTCAATCTCGTTACCGGCAAGTCTCTTTACTCGTTGAGTAGTGCATCATCCCGTGACTAACTCATTAGTCACATTTCTTGCAAGGCTTATAGTGATGTGCATTACCGAGAGGGCCCAGAGATACCTCTCCGAAACACAGAGTGACAAATCCTAATCTTGATCTATGCCAACCCAACAAACAACATCGGAGACACCTGTAGAGCATATTTATGATCACCCAGTTACGTTGTGACGTTTGATAGCACACTAAGTGTTCCTCTGGTATTCGGGAGTTGCATAATTTAATAGTCATAGGAACATGTATAAGTCATGAAGAAAGCAATAGCAATAAACTAAACGATCATAGTGCTAAGCCAACGGATGGGTCTTGTCCATCACAGCATTCTCTAATGATGTGATCCCGTTCATCAAATGACAACACATGTCTATGGCTAGGAAACTTAACCATCTTTGATTAACGAGCTAGTCAAGTAGAGGCATACTAGGGATACTCTGTTTGTCTATGTATTCACACATGTACTAAGTTTTCGGTTAATACAATTCTAGCATCAATAATAAACATTTATCATGATATAAGGAAATGTAAATAACACCTTTACTATTGCCTCTAGGGCATATTTCCTTCAGTCTCCCACTTGTACTAGAGTCAATAATCTAGTTCACATCGTCATGTGATTTAACACCAATAGTTCACATCTCCATGTGACTAACACCCAAACGGTTTGCTA
The DNA here is from genome assembly GCF_002162155.2 of Triticum dicoccoides. Lineage (NCBI taxonomy): Eukaryota > Viridiplantae > Streptophyta > Magnoliopsida > Poales > Poaceae > Triticum > Triticum dicoccoides. Next base: position 584,812,504 of record NC_041387.1, read on the forward strand.
GAGTCAATAATCTAGTTCACATCGCTATGTGATTCACACCCAAAGAGTACTAAGGTGTGATCATGTTTTGCTTGTGAGAGAAGTTTAGTCAACGGGTCTGCCACATTCAAAGTCGTATGTATTTTGCAAATTTTCTATGTCTACAATGCTCTGCATGGAGCTACTCTAGCTATTGCTCCCACTTTCAATATGTATCTAGATTGAGACTTAGTGTCATCCAGATTAGTGCCAAAGCTTGTATCGACATAACCCTTTACGACGAACCATTTGTCACCTCCATAACCGAGAAACATGTCTTTATTCCACTAAGGATAATTTTGACCGATGTACAGTGATCTACTAGATTAAAATTGTACTCCCTTGCCAAACTCAGGGCAGGGTATACAATAAGTCTAGTACACAGCACAACATACTTTATAGAACCTATGACTGCGACATAGGGAATGACTTTCATTCTCTTTCTATTTTCTGCCATGGTCGGGCTTTGAGTCTTACTCAACTTTACACCTTGTAATACAGGCAAGAACCCTTTCTTTAACTGATCCATTTTGAACTTCTTCAAAACTTTACCTAGGTATGTGCTTTGTGAAAGTCCAATTAAGCGTCTTGATCTATCTCTATAGATCTTGATGCCCAATATGTAAGCAGCTTCACCGAGGTCTTTCATTGAAAAAACTCTTATTCAAATATCCCTTTATGCTATCCAGAAATTTTATATCATTTCCAATCAACAATATGTAATCCACATATAATATTAGAAATGCTACTGAGCTCCCACTCACTTTATAGTAAATATAGGCTTCTCCAAAAGTCTGTATAAAATCATATGCTTTGATCACACTATCAAAGCGTTTATTCCAACTACGAGAGGCTTGCACCAGTCCATAAATGGATCATTGGAGCTTGCACACTTTGTTAGCACCCTTTGGATCGACAAAACCTTCTGGTTGCATCATATACAACTCTTCTTCCAGAAATCCATTCAGGAATGCAGTTTTGATATCCATCTACCAAATTTTATAATCATAAAATGCAGCAATTGCTAACATGATTCGGACAGAATTTAAGCATCGCTATGGGTGAGAAAGTCTCATCGTAGTCAACTCCTTGAACTTGTTGAAAACCTTTCACAACAAGTCGAGCTTTGTAGGTAGTAACACTACTATCATCGTTCGTCTTCCTCTTGAAAATCCATTTATTTTCGATGTCCTGCCAATCAGCGGGAAAATCCTCCAACGTCCACACTTTGTTCTCATACATGGATCCCATCTTAGATTTCATGGCCTTTAAGCCACTTCGCGGAATCTGGGCTCATCATCGCTTCGCTTACTCATAGTTCGTAGGTTCATCATGGTCTAGTAACATGACTTCTAGAATAGGATTACCGTACCATTCTGGTGCGGACCATACTCTGGAAGACCTACAAGGTTCTGTAGTAACCTGATCTGAAGTTTCATGATCATCATCATTAGCTTCCTCACTAATTGTTGTAGGAATTACTGGAACTAATTTCTGTGATGAACTACTTTCCAATTCGGGAGAAGGTACAATTACCTCATCAAGTTCGACTTTCCTCCTACTCACTTCTTTCGAGATAAACTCCTTCCCTAGAAAGGATCCATTGTTAGCAACGATCTTGCCTCCGGATCTGTGTTAGAAGGTGTACCCAACAGTTTCCTTTGGGTATCCTATGAAGATGCATTTCTCCAATTTAGGTTCGAGCTTATCAGGTTGAGGTTTTTCACATAAGCATCGTAGTCCCAAACTTTAAGAAACGAAAACTTTGGTTTCTTGCCAAACCATAGTTCATAAGGTGTTGTCTCAACGGATTTTTATGGTGCCCTATTTAAAGTGAATGCAGCTGTCTCTAATGCATAACCCCAAAACGATAGTGGTAACCCGATAAGAGACATCATAGATTGCACCATATATCCAATAAAGTACGGTTACGATGTTCGGACACACCATTACACTGTGGTGTTCCATGTGGCGTGAGCTGTGAAATTATTCCACATTGTTTTTAAATGAAGTCCAAACTTGTAACTCAAATATTCTCATCTACGATCAGATTGTAGAAACTTTATTTTCTTGTTACGATGATTCTCCACTTCACTCTGAAATTCTTTGAACTTTTCAAATGTTTCAGACTTGTGTTTCAATAAGTAGATATACCCATATCTTCCCAATTCATCTGTGAAGGTCAGAAAATAACGATACCTGCCACGAGCATCAACACTCATTGGACCGCATACATCGGTATGTATTATTTCCAATAAGTCACTAGCTCGTTCCGTTGTTCCGGAGAACGGAGTTTTAGTCATCTTGCCCATAAGGCATGGTTTTTAAGCATCAAATGAATCATAATCAAGTGATTCCAAAAGTCCATCTTTATGGAGTTTCTTCATGCGCTTTACACCGATATGACCCAAATGGCAGTGCCACAAATATGTTGCACTATCATTACCAACTTTGCATCTTTTGGCATCAATATTACGAATATGTGTATCACTACGATCAAGATTCAATAAACCATCAACATTGGGTGTATGACCATAGAAGGTTTTATTCATGTAAACAGAATAACAATTTATTCTCTGTGTTAGATGAATAATCGTATCGCAATAAATATGATCTAATCATATTTATGCTCAACGCAAACACCAAATAACATTTATTTAGGTTCAACACTAATCTCAAAAATATAGGGAGTGTGCGATGATGATCATATCAATCTTGGAACCACTTCCAACACACATCGTCACTTCACCCTCAACTAGTCTTTGTTTATTCTGTAACTCCTGTTTCGAGTTACTAATCTTAGCAACTAAACAAGTATCAAATACCCAGGAGCTACTATAAACACTAGTAAGGTACACATGAATAATATGTATATCAAATATACCCTTGTTCACTTTGCCATCCTTCTTATCCACCAAATATTCAGGGCATTTATGCTTCCAGTGACCGTTTCCTTTGCAGTAGAATCACTCAGTTTCAGGCTTTGGTCCAGCTTTGGGCTTCTTCACGGGAGTGACAACTTGCTTACCATTCTACTTGAAGTTCCCTTTCTTTCCCTTTGCCCTTTTCTTGAAACTAGTGGTCTTGTCAATCATCAACACTTGGTGTTCTTTCTTGATTTCTACCTTCATCGATTTCAGCATCACGAAGAGCTCGAGAATCGTTTTCGTCATCCCTTGCATACTATAGTCCATCACGAAGTTCCAGTAACTTGGTGATGGTGACTAGAGAACTCTGTCAATCACTATCTTATCTGGAAGATTAGCTCCCACTTGATTCAAGCGATTGTAGTACCCAGACAATCTGAGCACATGCTCACTGCTTGAGCTATTCTCCTCCATCTTTTAGCTATAGAACTTGTTGAAGACTTCATATCTCTCAACTCGGGTATTTGCTTGAAATATTAACTTCAACTCTTCGAACATCTCATATGGTCCATGACATTCAAAATGTCTTTGATGTCCCGATTCTAAGCCGTAAAGTATGGTGCACTAAGCTATCAAGTAGTCATCATATTAAGCTAGCCAAACATTCATAACGTCCGCATCTGCTCCTGCAATAGTTTTGTCACCTAGCGGTGCATCAAGGACATAATTCTTCTGTGTAGCAATGAGGATAAACCTCATATCACGGATTCAGTCTGCATCATTGCTACTATCATCTTTCAACTTAGTTTTCTCTAGGAACATATAAAAACATAGGGACACTACAATGCGAGCTATTGATCCACAACATAATTTGCAAAATACTATAAGGGCTAAGTTCATGATAAATTAAAGTTCAATTTAATCATATTGCTTAAGAACTCCCACTTAGATAGACATCCCTCTAATCCTCTAAGTGACCACGTGACCCAAATCAACTAAACCATGTCCGATCATCACGTGAGATGGAGTAGTTTTCAATGGTGAACATCACTATGTTGATCATATCTACTATATGATTCACGCTCGACCTTTCGGTCTCCAGTGTTCCGAGGCCATATCTGCATATGCTAGGCTCGTCATTGTATGTGAACATAGAGCCTATCACACCCGATCATCATGTGGTGTTTCAGCACGAAGAACAGTCGCAACGGTGCATACTTAGGGAGAACACTTCTACCTTGAAATTTTAGTGAGGGATCATCTTATAATGCTAACGCCAAACTAAGCAAAATAAGAAGCATAAAAGATAAACATCACATGTAATCAAAATATGTGACATGATATGGCCGTCATCATCTTGTGCTCATGATCTCCATCATCACCGGCATGACACCCTTATCTCCATCATAGCATCGTTGTCGTCTCACCATCTATTGTTACTACGACTATCGCTACTGCTTAGTGATAAAGTAAAACAATTACATGGCGATTGCATTGCATACAATAAAGCGACAACCATATGGCTCCTGCCAGTTGCCGATAACTTTGTTACAAAACATGATCATCACATACAACAAATTATATCACATCATGCTTGACCATATCACATCACAGCAAGCCTTGCAAAAACAAGTTAGACGTCCTCTAATTTGTTGTTGCAAGTTTTACGTGGCTGCTACGGGCTTCTAGCAAGATCGGTTCTTGCCTACGCATCAAAACCACAATGATTTTTCGTCAAGTGTGTTGTGTTAACCTTCAACAAGGACCGGGCGTAGCCACACTCGATTCAACTAAAGTTGGAGAAACAGACACTCACCAGCCACCTATGTGCAAAGCACGTCGGTAGAACCAGTCTCGCGTAAGCGTTCGCATAATGTCGGTCTGAGCCGCATCATCCAACAATACCGCCGAATCAAGGTATGGCATGCTGGTAAGAAGTATGACTATTATCGCTCACAACTCTTTGTGTTCTACTTGTGCATATAACATCTACGCATAGACCTGGCTCGGATGCCACTGTTGGGGAACGCGGTAATTTCAAAAAAATATCCTACAATCACGCAGGATCTATCTATGTGATGCATAGCAACGAGAGGGGGAGTGTATCTTCATACCCTTGAAGATTGCAAAGCGGAAGCGTTAATCAACGCGGTTGGTAGTTGTACACCTTCACGATCCGTCTCGATCAAGTACCGAACGTACGGCACCTCCGTGTTCAGCACACGTATAGCTCGATGACGTCCTCGCCTTCTTGATCCAGCAAGACGGGCGAAGTAGTAGATGAGTTCCAGCAGCACGACGGCGTGGTGACGGTGTTGGTGAAGAACAATCTCCGCAGGGCTTCGCCTAAGCACTACGGAAACTATGACGGAGGATAAACTAGAGTGGACAGGGTTGCCGGCACACGGCTTGGTGTTTCTTGATCTATCTTTGGGGCTAGCCCTGCCCCTCTATCTATATATTGAGCCCTGGGGTCGAAGCTTGGAGTAAAAGCCTCCTCAAAGTCGATTTTGCCCGAAAGGCAAGAGTCCTTCTCGGACTCCAAGGCTAGACGCCAAGGTTCCCGGCGTCTACACCCTAGACGCCAGGGTTCCTGGCGTCTAGCCTCTGGTCTCTGCAAAACTTCCTTTCGCACTTTCCAAAAGCCTCATGGGCTTTCCCCTTTTGCCCAAATAAAGTGTTCTCGTACCCAAACATTTCGGGAGACATCCGGAACTTCTTCCGGTGAATTCCGAAACCCTTCTGGAGATCAAACACTACTATCCCATATATCAATCTTTACCTCTAGATCATTCCGGAGTTCCTCGTCATGTCTGTGATCTCATCTGGGACTCTAAACAATATTTGGTCACCAACATACATAACTCATATAATACTATATCATCAACGAACGTTAAGCGTGCGGACCCTACGGGTTCAAGAACTATGCAGACATGACCGAGATACCTCTCTGGTCAATAACCAATAGCGGAACCTGGATGCCCTTATTGGCTCCTACATATTCTACGAAGATCTTTATCGGTCGAACCGTATAACAACATACGTTGTTCCCTTTGTCATGGGTGTGTTACTTGCCCGAGATTTGATCGTCGGTATCTCAATACCTAGTTCAATCTCGTTACCGGCAAGTCTCTTTACTCGTTGCGTAGTGCATCATCCCGTGACTAACTCATTAGTCACATTTCTTTCAAGGCTTATAGTGATGTTCATTACCAAGAGGGCCCAGAGATACCTCTCCGTAACACAAAGTGAAAAATCCTAATCTTGATCTATGCCAACCCAACAAACACCATTGAAGACACCTGTAGAGCATCTTTATGATCACCCAGTTATGTTGTGACTTTGATAGCACACTAAGTGTTCCTCTGGTATTCGGGAGTTGCATAATCTCATAGTCATAGGAACATGTATAAGTCATGAAGAAAGCAATAGCAATAAATTAAACGATCATAGTGGTAAGCTAACAGATGGGTCTTGTCCATCACATCATTTTCTAATGATGTGATCTCGTTCATCAAATGAAAACACATGTCTATGGCTAGGAAACTTCACCATCTCTTATTAACAAGCTAGTCAAGTAGAGGCATACTAGGGACACTCTGTTTGTCTATTTATTCACACATGTACTAAGTTTCCGGTTAATACAATTCTAGCATGAATAATAAACATTTATCATGATATAAGTAAATATAAATAACAACTTTATTATTGCCTCTAGGGCATATTTCCTTCAGTAATAGTGTCCCATAATTATTTCTCCGCCTTTTTCTTTAGCCTGCAGTACATGCACCACCAGAACCAACACTAAGATCCGGTGGGCAGGTTGGTATTCGCCACCAACAGATTCATCCTTACCGTGGTGGTGGCGGCAGTATTCAATATATCAGGTCTAGTCTAGCCTCTTATCAAGCTTTGGCGGTGCGGGTGCCGTCAGGTCTACTGACAAGATCATGTGGACATGTTTGTTTCCCCATTATGAACACATTGGGACTTGATTGTGTCTTCATCAGGTCATTGCAGCTTTGGCAGTAACATCATCGATTTGGGAGTAAATTGCTTAAAACCACCACATTTGTTGCTAGGGTACTCCAAAACCACCGCTTTTGCCTAAAATCACAAAATACCACCACCTTTGCGGCAAGTGAGTAAAAATCGCACTAATTCGGAACTGAGCCGTGTCTAACAACAAAAACGACGGATGAGACCCAAATGTCGAGCTGATTTGGCGTGCCAACATGGACAATATAGTGAGGTCGAAGATAGCCCCACCAGTCAGTCTCTCATTTCTCCCCCTTTTTTTCTTCTTCCCCATAGTCAACGCCATGAGTCACACCTGACTCACCCCCCGTTGTTTGTAACGGGCCCGATCTACCAAGGGGATTGGAGGGGGGAAGAGGAAAGGGGATCGACAAGGGGAAGGAAGGGGATTAGGGTTCCGGAGGAGAAGATCAGCTCCTCGCTCACGGCCGATTCAATATCCACTTAATCGATATCCTGCAGCTTACACAGGGAAGGCCTAGTTATACAAGAATGAGACGGGCTACAGCCCACAAGGCCAACATAGGCCCAACCGAACCGACCAAACTAACCCACTCGGCCTCACAGTCCATCAATCACTGGGACCATCGAGTCCTTTCCCTCCAGGCACTTCTGGTCCACCATGGCAGTCGTGACATTTACCCCCTCTTGAGGACCGGCTTGTCCCCAAGCCGGCGCCACCGGAAAATGACGCTGAAGATCGCTCAAGTCCTCCTAGGTAGCCAGAGACAATGGTAGGTCACTCCACTGCACCAGAATTCTGGGTTGAGAGGAACCCTGCGTCTTGACCATCTTGTGCCCCAGGATGCACGCCGGCTGATGCTTGGCCTGCAGGATGGTGTTAGCGGGGGGCAAGTTAGAACTCACCGGAATCTCTGGACCTACCTGCTTCTTGAGCTGAGACACATGCACCACAGGATAAATTTTGCTGCCTTCGGGGAGCTTCAGCTTGTAAGCCACTACGCCAACGCGAGAAATGATCGGATAGGGCCCATAGTATCGGAATGCCAGCTTCTGATGCGGTCGCTGGGCCATGGACGTCTGCACAAACGGTTGAAGCTTGAGGAAAACCGAGTCACCAACAGCGAACTCCCGGTCAAAACGGTGCTTATCCGCTTGTCTCTTCATGCGATCCTGAGCACGCTTAAGTTGTTGCTGAAGGTGCTGCATCATCACCTCCCGCTCCTGCAGCCATGATGCCAAGTCGGGCACAGAACACTCCTCGACTTGCATCACCCCAAACTCGCGAGGCAAATGCCCATAGATCACTTCAAACGGCGTATGACCCAGCGACGAGTGGAAAGAGGTGTTGTACCAATACTCAGCAAGAAACAACCACTTACTCCAGTTGCGGGGGCACGAATGAACTGCACAACAAAGATATCCCTCCAGGCATTGATTCACCCTTTATGTCTGGCCATCCGTTTGAGGGTGATACGATGAGCTCAATCGCAACTGAGTCTAGGATAACTTGAACAGCTCCTGCCACACAGCACTTGTGAATATTCGGTCGCGGTCTGATATGATAGCCAAGGGAAGACCATGTAAGCGAAAGATGCTCTGCATGTAAACAGTCTCCACCGAGAGAGCCGTGAATGGATGAGTCAGGGGTACGAAGTGAGCATACTTTGAGAACTTGTCCACAACCACTAGAATGACATCGTGGCCACCGGATCTAGGAAGCCCTTCAAGAAAGTCCAGCGATACCACTGCCCACGGCCTCTTTGGAATTGGCAAAGGCTGCAACAGCCCTGCTGGCAAAACTCTCTCAGTTTTCGCTCGCTGGTAGGTTACACAAGCACGAACATACTGCTTAATCATATCTTTCAGGCCCTTCCAGCAAAACAACCTCTTGATGCGATTATAAGTGGCATGGAAGCCGGAGTGGCCCCCCACAGCGCTATCATGCAAGGACGTGGTCAGGGAGCGCTGAATGTCACTATCCACTCCCACCCAGATCCTGTCTTGATACCGAATGATGCCATCTTTCAAAGAGTAGCCCTGCTTATCCGGGGTCAGCACCGCTAGCTTTGCCAATTTCTGTTGCGCTTCCGGGTCCGTTCGATAGCTTGCAGTAATCACTTCCAACCATGCTGGCTTACACACTGACACAGCCACCAGTTCAGCATCGACAGGGTGATCACGATGAGAGAGAGCATCCGCGGCTCGATTGCCGATTCCCGCCTTGTACTGGATAACAAATTGCAGCCCCACCAGTTTAGTAAACGCCCTCTGTTGTATCAAGGTGTTCAACCGCTGGTCAGTAAGATTCAGCAAACTTTTCTGATCCGTGCGGATGGTGAATTCTGCGTGTTGCAGGTACGGCCTCCAGTGCTCAATGTCTAGCAAGAGAGCTAGACACTCTTTCTCATATGCCGAGAGTCCGATATTCTTAGGTCCCAATGCCTTGCTGAGATACGCCACCGGGTGTGAATCTTGCATCAACACAGCTCCAACTCCGGTAGCACTTGCATCTGTCTCCACAACAAACCGCTTGGAAAAGTCTGGAAGTGCCAAAACAGGGGCTTCAATCAATGCTCGCTTCAATTCTATGAAAGCTGTATCCGCTACTGGTGTCCACACAAAAATTGTTCCTTTCTTCAGCATATCTATCAATGGTCGTGAAATCACGCCAAAATTGCGGACAAATTTGTGATAGTACCCTGCCAGCCCCAAGAACCCCCTTAGCTTGTGAACTGAGTCTGGTCTTGGCCAATCACGCACTGCTTGGATCTTAGTGGTATCCGTGGTGACACCCTCCTGACTGATGTGGTGTCCCAAATAGTCAATGCGATTCTGAGCAAAGGTGCATTTAGACATCTTCGCTTTTAGACCATTCTCTGAGAGTATCTTCAGCACGGCACGAAGGAGAGTCACATGCTCTGGCCAGGTGTGGGAATGGACCAATATGCCATCCATAAACATGAGCACACCCTTACGGATGAGAGGTGAGAGCACTGTGTTCATACCACCTTGGAACGTAGCCGGTCCTCCTGTTACCCCGGGCGGCATAACCCTGAACTCGAAGTGGCCCTGATGCGTTTTGAATGTTGTTTTGGCCCCGTCCTCCTCAACCATTCAGATCTGATGGTAACCGGCTCGCAAATCAAGCTTCGAGAACCAGCAGGAACCGGCCAATTCATCAAGGAGTTCGTCGATGATTGGCAAGGGGTAGGTACTCTTCACTGTAATGGCATTCAAATGACGGAAGTCCACACACATCCTCCAAGTTTGATCCTTCTTCCGCACTAACAGCACCGGTGAAGAAAACTGGCTGACACTTGGAACGATCAATCCTGCCTTCAACAGCTCTCGGACCTGTGCTTCGATCTCGTTCTTCTGCTCCGGTGTATACCGATAAGGCCGAATATTAACTGGTTTAGCCCCAGGAAACAGTAGAATGGTATGGTCCCATGACCTGTGAGGAGGCAACTCTGTTGGTTCTGCAAACACCAACTGTTACTCATCAAGCAATTGCTGAATCTCTTCTGGGACTGTAGTGATATGCATATCAGGACCCACAGCATGCAACAGCACCACCTGAGAAATTGTGTCCATGTCTTCCATGGCTCGCAGCTGAGCGCCAGATATGTGTTGGACAGGTTCCATCTTACTCTGCACACCTGTCAGGGTGATCAACGCGCCCTCATGCTGGAACTGGAGCTGCTTCGCTGCCCAGTCTACCCACATCGGCCCACACTCCTCCAGCCAATCCATCCCAACAACCATATCATAGCAGCCCAAGGGAAGAATGCAAAGATCAGTGACAAATTCCTGCCTTTGAACCGCCCAAGCACAAGCTGGAATGACCCCATTGCAGGACATAGAACCTCCATCAGCAATTTTAACCACCATAGGTTGCTGCAGCCGAATCTGCCCTTGCACCCGCTCAGCCACTGTCTCACTGATGAAGCTATGCGAATTGCCTGAATCAACAAGAATCAAGACCTCTTTGCCTGCTATCTTCCCCACAAGCCACACTGTACGAGGGGTAGTTTGCCCTGTTGTGGCCACCTTCGAAATGCACATGAGAACCTCATTGTCCTCCTCCAGTTCTGGCATCTCTGGTTCGACATTATCAGCTTGCAATATATCCAATAGTTCCTCCACAATGTGCAACTGAACAGTCGGGCCACATTGATGCCCCGGGCCCCACCGCTCGCCACACTTGAAACACAATCTTCGCATTCGGCGATAATTGCGCAAAGTGGCGATCCTGTTCCCGCTGATCCGGCGCACGGGCTGCCTCCCTGGCGTGATCATCCGCTGCAGCTGGTGACCCAGGCATCATTTGACGAGCTGGAGGTGCACCCAACGTGAGCAGCGGCCGCTGCACAGGTTGTCTCGGGGGAGCCACGTCTTGGCGTCGATATTCTCGGTGCGGTAATGCCTCCAGCAGCTCCTCATGTAACGAAGCAAGAGAAAAAGCAGTCTCCAAATCTTTTGGCTGATGCAACATAACACCTGCTCTAATCTCGGCTCTAAGCCCTTCCAGAAACTGGGTTGTAAAGTAAACAGAATCGAATGCAGGATTATGAGCTAATATGTGATGCATCAACTCCTCAAAACACTGCATATACTCATGCACAGTATTTTTTTGCCGCAATGTATTGAATTGCCGGATATGTGCCTGATATTGCTCCCGCCCAAACTTGATACTCAATGCACTACAAAGTGTTTCCCAAGTGAATACAGTGTTTTGTGACTCATGCAAATGTAGCCAACGAGCTGCATTGCCCGTGAAGTGCAGTGTCGCTAATCTAACCCACATATCCGGAGCAATCCCAAAAACATCAAAGTATGTTTCACACTTGTTCTTCCAGAATTGGGGGTTATCCCCGTCGAAAGATGGGAAATCCATCTTCGGCAGTGCCCAGTGCGCATGGTGCGAGTAAGGGTAGGGGGTTTGCTCCTGCACCAAGCTGCCAGACATGGGTTGATCTAGATCTATGGCAGTACGAATTTCAGAGGGATTAGAGCACGCACCCTTGACTGGAGGCGGTGCCAGGGTGGTGACCACCCCATGTACCGAGCCCCCGGAGTTGAAGACCTCGCCGTGGCCACTTGGCCCATGTTGTTGCCCCAGATCGGCCGCCGATGGTGGGGGCGCTGGCCGTCGCGGATGCTCCTCCGGGCTGGATGACGGATCCGCGAGCATGGGATGGAGCGCGATCCAGCCCACTTGGGTACGAAGTTCATCGAGTTGGCCTTGGAGATTCTGGACCGCAGGGCGCCAAAGCTCCAGCAACTGTTGAATTGCCTCCAACTTGGCGTCGTTGGCAGCGCGGCTCTCGCTGACCGTCTGGATCAGCGCCGCGAGCTGCTCCTCCATCGCCGCCGTCTTGAGCGCCTGCTTTGTGTTGTAGCGCGGGCGAGGGTACGCCGTCTCTAGGTCGCCTGACCTCTGATACCAGATGTAACAGGCCCGATCTACCAAGGGGATTGGAGGGGGGAAGAGGAAAGGGGATCGACAAGGGGAAGGAAGGGGGTTAGGGTTCCGGAGGAGAAGATCAGCTCCTCGCTCACGGCCGATTCAATATCCACTTAATCGATATCCTCCAGCTTACACAGGGAAGGCCTAGTTATACAAGAATGAGACGGGCTACAGCCCACAAGGCCAACATAGGCCCAACCGAACCGACCAAACTAACCCACTCGGCCTCACAGTCCATCAATCACTGGGACCATCGAGTCCTTTCCCTCTAGGAACTTCTGGTCCACCATGTTAGTCGTGACACTGTCGCCCAGGCGCCCAGTATCCTACCGCCGCCAGCACCCACTGCTCACACGCCACCCCTTCTACGGCTAGCCGCCGCGACCTGGCACTACGCCACCCAGGGAGGAACTACACGCACTGCAATTCCCTGACGCCCCATGACCGCCGCCACTCTCCATGATGCGGGCGATGGATTCGAGCACCGTCGGCTTTCCTGCGACGCCTGACAACAGATTCAAGCACCGCTAACCTCCTTGCGCTTCCCAACGATGGGTCCAAGCACCCTCTCCCCCCCCCCAACCCCGAAGACATATTCGAGAGCAACGTGAAGCAGGAAGGCCACCTGCCGGACACTCCTCCAGTTCATGACCTCGCCGGTGTCGACGGGCTCGTCCTGGGCATGAGGAGACCTAGCCCGGCGCCACTCTGAGGGGCGTGACTAGAGATGGTGGTTGGCATTGCCGGGGGACGGTAATGCAAGCAGCTGCGCGCCACTCCACACGCATCGGTCGCATCCTGCCGCACCGTGCCGCCTTACTCATCCACGACCAGCCACCTCGCCACTTGCTTCCACCATGGCTTGTTGCTGCTTGAGCCAGTGCTTGCTTCCGCTTCTCGCGGGCTGTGATGTGCTCGCCGGAGCAGATTAGAGGTGAGGAAGAAGGACAAGAGGGGGAAATAAGATATGTGGATGACAAGTGGTACCCCATCCACCTCAGTGGGTCAACACATTGACTAGGACTAGTCTTTGCCACATTAGCTCGACAGACATGCCCCACTAGTCAGTTTCGATGTTAGACGCGGCTCAGTTCCAAGTTAGTGTGATTTGTTACTCACTTGCCACGGAGTTGGTGGTATTTTGCATTTTTTTGGCAAAAGCGGCGGTTTTGGAGTACCCTAGCCACAAATGTGATGGTTTTGAGCAATTTACTCTCGTTTCGGTTATTCCATCGAATTGGAGGAACGTCTGGCGAACTTTTAATCTAAACAAAATCCAAAGTCTAAATGACGCCCTAAGGGCTATATATAGGGGGTAAGGGGGGATTTTCGTGACCCCTTGTAGGAGGGATCCGAAACCAATCCTAACTTTGTTTCCCCACCCATACGGACTCTAAAAACAGCCTAGGAAGTTGTATTTCAAAATTACATGGGCCTGGCCCAAAAATAAGGTGGCACAACACCTAAAATAAGCTATGGACGAAATTAATGAAGGGCATCTTGTGTATTTCGTCCATGTCCTTGTAGGTCATCACGCAGGCTTCAAGGTGCTCAAATATGCACTAGAAATGCCATTCTGGATCCCTTCGCGCGTCCCTCCATGCTTGATCTTGCTCCAGTGTTCATTCCTCTTGTCCATTCTAGGCTCTTCATTAGTAATCAACACAAATGTATCCAATTTAGGCAGCAGCATATTCTCGTGAGCATTAGATTTGTTACCAAGAAATGAAAGTAACTGGTAATTCAATTGACGTGCGCGAGCTCTAGTAATTGGTCTAGTATGTATAGCAATAAGGGTTGTCGGTGTAGCAATGGTATTGATGTCCTCGTCACTCCTCCTTATGTCGTGACTAAACCTGTAGTCTAGTTTGTAATGCATGGACGACGCATTGTTCTATATGTTTTCCGAGTTTACAATCGTTCGAGATCAATGTCGCTAATGCTTCTCCCCAGAGATCGTGACTTCCCTACTACCTGTGTGGATACTACTTTCTTGTTTGTCATGGAAATCCAATGGAGTAACATTGGTGACCCCTCGACAAGTGTTGAATTGAGAGCATGGGGTATTTAATGTGGACTAGATTGTATTTTTATTTAGGTATTTTCATTGCAGCGATGTGGCATCCTCATTTCCCTAACTGATTTCATACTAGTCATCTCTCTCGCAACGTCCCATGCACATCTAGATCACCTCCTCGATCGATAGACGCATACAAGTCAATAGAAAAAATAGCTCCAATTTTTTGATTGGGTTTAAGAGATCGGTTAGAAGGGGAAATTTTGAGACACGTGGTAAAGGATGATGCAAAGGGGCGAATCTGATTACGATTATGGACGATCCATTGGTTCTTGGTCAGGGGAGTGGAAACGTGTCGCCAGGTCAATCAAAGACTTTTTTTCTCCAAATTGCTGTTATGGGTGTCACGTTTTTCGTGATTTATGCCACCTGGACATATACTAGCTGACATCAGCCTCGTGTAGCCCTTGATTTCTAGTAATTCTAGTTTCTTCACTAATCCATTTCTACATTTGCAATTTGTATCAACAAGTCGTTATTTCAAAGATATGAGACTATGCAAAATAGTTTTACATTAACTAGCAAGGTGCACCTAGCAAATGCAAGGGCATCATGTTTAGTCCTTCGAAAACGTCAACAAATTCTTATCTTATGCAATACCTTTTTTACTCATATTTATCCTTTCATTGCATAATAAAGAAAATTTTAGGCATCAATATATTTCTAAATGGGTAATATTGTAAGAGGAGAATATCATACGGAAACCAATATTCAATGAAAACTTCGTGGAAACCATATTTTAAAAGTTTAAAAAAAATCTTAAAAAGATGTGAGATGTTAAGAAGGTGATGTTTTATTGCCACACAAAATTTCAAGTTGAAACACATTACGAGATGTGAGCTATGAAAAAGACAAAATCAGAACTGATTTTGTCTTTTTCATAGCTCACATCTCGTAATGTGTTTCAACTTGAAATTTTGTGTGGCAATAAAACATCATCCTCTTAACATCCCGCTTTTTTCAAAAAAAGAAAAAAACTTCAAAACATCTTTTTCTCGTGGTTTTCACCGGTTTCCACACCGAATGTTGGTTTCTATACAATATTCTCCCGTATTGTAAGAGAATATATGCTTATGGTATTAATACATAACTCAGAAGACTTATCTAATGATATTGTTTTTATTTATCTCAAACACAACAGTGAGGCGTCGAGCTGCAGTACACCAAACAAACTAATCTACAATCCTCTTGTCCGCTAGATAAGTTGTCGCATATGCTCTAGCATATGTTTCCATCTCTATGACCATTTGCTTTTTTCTGCAAGGATGCACAAATGGAGCCTATTATGTTCATGTGTGGTCTCTCAAGGTCCCTGCTTTGGAATTCATAAACTTTTATGAAACTCATGAACTTTTATGAAATTCATGAACATTTTTACAGTTCATATTAACAAGCATTTTTTAAATTCGTGAATAATTTTCATACCATGAACATTTTTTCAAATTTTTGAACATGTGAACAAGTTTCGAATTCACGTACATTTTCTGAATTAACGACATTTTTTCAAATTCACAAACATAGTTTCAAATTCATGATTTTTTAAATGAACATTTGTCAAATCCGCAACATTTTATCAGATTTGTGAATATTTTCTGAACTGGTGAACATTTTTGTCAAATCCATGAACAATTTTTTAAGTCTTATTTTTTGAATCCGTGAACATTTTTGTCAAATCCACAAACAATTTTTTAAGTCTTATTTTTTGAATGCGTGAACATTTTTTGAATTCACAAACATTTTGAAATCATGCATATTTGGAAAAGACAAAAATACTAAAGGAAAAAACGTACATACGTTGGGACGTTGCGATCCGCACGTGCGCCCATGGGCCGGCCAACCCCACACGCTAGCAATCGACGTTTACATGTTAGCCCTCTCTAGTTCTTTGCTTCAAGAAATATCTCTAATTCTTTTGCAACGCTAGAGGAAAAACATGGGGACATCCTTTTTTTAGGGGTAAAGCCAAAATTTATTGATCAAAAACAACAGAGTGTGGAATACATCTCGAATCATGGGGTTGATCTAGCCACATATGACGCCTCTGACCTAATGAATGCTAAAACTTGGCTAGACTATAAGATTCTTTGTTCGACTCGCGACCTTCAAAACTAAAAATAAAATTAAACATAGATGCACGATTATGAATCTCATCGATAATAGTGTCATATCTCCCTTGATTGCCATTGAGTACGTCTCCCACTACTTGCTTGGAATCTGATGCAATCACAAAATTCTGCAAGAGTGGGACTTCCGCCAGTGATATAGCCTTCCTGCAAGCGACTGCCTCTAACGACATGGGCACTTCCTATATGACGTAGATAGGGAGCGCATCGCACATGGTTCCACCCCTGACTGGGTCGGCCCACTGGAGGAAAGCTCTGCTCTGAAGCGTGCAAGCATGAAAATTGTAGAAAAGCACACTGCATTGAGGTTTTGACCTCACAAACTCCAGCTTGTGTGAGCTCGTCGCTAGCCGGTTGATCAGCTCGGATTCTCAAACAAGCAACAATGTGTGTAAAGAACTAACAACAACGATAGTTCTAAAGTGTTATTTCTTGAAACGTCAACATTTTTTAATAAACAGGGACAACATTTGAAGCACCCAAACATTTATTGAAATTCTCATACTTTTTTTTTCAAAAAAGGCAATTTTTAAAAATTTGATAATGGCAAAATATTTTGAAATTCTGGAAAACAAATCCCGGAAAAAAAATTAGTTATGAGAAATTTTTGAAAAGGAGAACATTTTTTGACATTCCGAACAATTTTTGAAAAACATGCACATTTATTGAAATTACAGAATATTTTCTGAAAAATACGAACATTTTTGTATTATGAATTTTTGAACTACGGACATTTTTTCAAATTTTTAACAATTTTTAAAAAACATGAACATTTTTTAATATTACCTGATTTTTTAAAAAAATTAGAAACATGTTGCAAAATTTCAGAACATTTGAAATTTCAATTTTTTTTAAGAAAATAAAAAACAAAGTTGAAAAAAGAAACAAAAACAAAATAGAAGAATAGAAACCGAATAAAAGGAAGACCAAAAACCGGTAAAAGAAACGAAAACTGGTTCGGGGAACCCTCTTCCCAAGCTGGTTGGCTCCCTGTGGCTAAGTGGGCCGGCCCATTTCTCGCTCTGGGAGAGTTCTTGTGTGCATGCGCTCGACATTTTGACACAACACAGAGAGTGTCAAATAGAGTTTTCCAAAAACATGTTTGTATCTTGTTTCTCAAAGTTGCAGCCCAACAGGAAGCTCCCCCAACCCCTAGCTGGTACCTTAATGTGTGGGCTTAGTTTTGAGCTAGTGCCCCCCCCC
>NC_041387.1:584830516-584831132 GCF_002162155.2 Triticum dicoccoides
CTGGTACCTTGTGTGTGTGTCTGTATGTGTTGTTGTGCGAGCGCGCGCGCGCGCGCGCGTGTGTGTGTGTGAACCTTGTTGTTTGGCATTGGCTTCATATATACAGCAGGGAAAAGCCTTTCCGTTACATCCCCCAGCTGTCGATACTACTTTTCTTTTCCCTTTTTGGTCGCATGTAGCAATGGCTTCTCCTTTGATGCGAGCAGATATTTCATTTTAGGGATGAGCGGAATTCAGTGATTTGTTATATATCTGTAGAGTTTAGAGTTCTATTGCATGCCGTTTTGGATCTAAATATGGGGTGGGTCCACTTTCAATAATATGAAAATATGAGGGTCATGTTCTATTACTAATAGAGGGGCCACCAAATCAACAATCAAATGTCTCAAGATTTTTGTGGAAATTTCTAGCATTTTCTCTATTTTTGACTAGTATCTACTTTTAGTATGTAATAGATAATCTAGAAACATCTACCAAAAGGAATTTGACTCTTGATGAATAATTTGTGAAGAAATACTTGATTTATCTTTGGTTACACTAAGGGCATGTTTTTATTATGAACATTGTATCTTATCTTTGTTGCTATGCTTCTTTATCTAATTTGCTTCATCATATG
>NC_041387.1:584831596-584874741 GCF_002162155.2 Triticum dicoccoides
ATTTCCGTTCATGTTTCCACGAACTCGTGTTTGAGTTAGTTATCCGAGTCAAGTTTAAGTTATTTTGCTTCTGATGGAGAAAACAAATTACGAATACTTAGGTGTGAGTGGTAGAGGCACCTCCACATTTCCATAGCCGATACCATGATAGCCATCTCCTCATAGCATCCCACGCACATTCAGATCTCCTCCTAGATTGACGGACGCATGCAAGACAATAAGTAAAAAAGCTCTGGTTTTATCCTATTGATGATTTAACCGATCGGTAAAAAAGGAGAACATTGGACGCGTGGTGAAGGATAATGGAAGTGGTCACAGAAGATGATCGATGCGTTATGTTAGGGCAAAAACGAGAAACTAGAGCCAATTTCAGTAGTTCACAACAAACTGGGCCTGAAGTCCTTACTTTCTAGAGACCGAGGTAAACACCCTCTCTTTCCAACACGAACACAAAGGGACCGGCGTGTGGTTGCAGGGCAGTCGAGGAATTTTGTCTTTTTTGCACAAATGACAAAGTTATTTTGGGGATTATCATACGAAGGTGCATCTCCAATAGGCATGGGATTGGCGAAGTGATGAGCGCTCATATGCCCATATAGATTGGTCGTTTGTTTACCTAATGTGTTGTATCTGCCCTCTGTACTATGCCAGGATTGTTGTATTTTTCGTTTATGAAGACGGGAAGGGCAGTGGCTAAGTCAAAATGCCAAAGTACACATGTGGGAACTACGGTGCGGACAAAGAGGCCCGCGCACAACGATAAAATGACAATTGGGTGTAGCTAGTGTGGCGCAATGACAAGAGCTAGTGGATGTCGGTAGGTTCATTGTACTTATCATTTTATGTACCTATGTTGTTTGTGCACCGCCTTTTATATAGGAACCAAGAGGAGCTCCGCGAGGAAGCATGGCTCCCGCGACCCCGCGCCCGCCGCTGGCGGCGCCGCCTTGATCTCCTTCATCCGGCCGTCATTTCAACTGCCGAGATCAGATCCGGACTGCTCTCCGCATCCTCTCTCGGCTGCACTCCTTCTCCCCTCCAGACTCTCGAGGTGCTGCCCATGGCGCTCACGTCCGTGTCCTCTTCTCCGACTCCGTCGGCCGCCTCATCTGCTGCCGCCGCCATGGCCGCGGCTGCTCTTGCCTCACGCAAGGCTGCCCCTGCAGCTGGTGGCCGCTTGTCCCGCGCCGGCGCTGGGCTCCCGCCCAGGCCGGTTGTGGCTGCGGGTCCGGCGGCGCATCCTCCCGCGCCCGGCGTCGCCGCGTTGTCCACCCAGGACACAGCGCGTGCTGCTTCAGATCCCTGTCGCCCTGGCCTGATGGATGGTGGGCTTGGCTCCTTGCCGCCGCTGCGGTTTGGGTGTCTCCCGTCCCTGGGCTCTACTGACGCTGCTCCTGCCTGCGTCGCGCCGTCAACCCCAACCCCGACTGCGGCTGTGGGTGCGCCGTCCCCAACTACTGCAGGCGCTCCTACGTTGTTCCTGGCCCTTGCGGAACCCCCGCCGTCACCCCCGGTTGCTACTGCTGAAGCAACGTCCACGGCTTCTGCGGGCTGCGCTACATCATCCTCAGCTGCTGTGGAGGCGACGCCGTCCTCAACTCCTGCCGGAACGGCGCCGGGTCTGGACACGGAGCGATCCGTCTCGTGGAGCTCCCTTGCCGACAAAGAAGAAGACGAGGATGACGATGAATTGGCTCCGCAAACTCCGCCGCCGGCTACCAAATCCTCGATTCCAGCTTCTCAGTCGGAGGGGACGTGTGGAGGTTGGCAGGAGGTATTGCCGCATCGGAATGTGCAACGCCCGGACTCACTAGTCCCTGCATTGGCTCCCCGTCCTGTCCCTGCTTGGCTTCGTGGTAGATGTTGCAGATGCCTCCTTTCTGGTCACCGTGCAGCGGTTTGCCGACATCCTTTTAGGTGTTCTCGGTGCCTCGAGAATGGTCATCGAGCGCGTGAGTGTCGCAATGCTTGGCGTCCCCTCAGCTTCTTGGAAAGCCCTACTGTGTCGCCGTTGCCACGCCTTCCCATCAGACACCAACAAGCTTCAGCTCCTCGCAAGGTCCAGAAAGAAGCCTTGCCCCTCTCGAAGACATTTTGTCGTGATTCGTGGGCGTCGATCGTTGCTGCTCCTGCTGGCTCTGTGGCCTCGACGGATATCCCAGTGCGGCCCGCCTTGGAGCGGCAGGCTGAGCTGCTGCGCTCTGAGCTCCTTGGTATGGCTTCCTTTCAGCTTGAGGAGACGGTCCAGCCTCTGCGTGATGTCATTGACTCCATGCAAGGTTGGATGCTGCGGATGGAGAGCTTCATGGAGCGTGTTGAGGCTGCACTAGGCGAGCTCTCCATGGTGCCGCCTATGTTGGAGACTGCTCGCGTATTGCGCCCTTTGGTTGTGCCTGATGACAACTCTGAGGTCGAGAATGGAGCCGAGCTTCATGGTCGTTTCTCCCCTCGTGCTAGAGCATGTTTGCCGGTGTCAGCCTCTGAGGGGTTGGACAATGATGTGGTTGTTACTCCGGTGCTGCAGATCATGCCTGAGCTGCGGGAGTTGTGTGGGGGCTCGGTTTTGCCTCTATCTGTCGAACAACTGAAGGTAGACCCTCCTGAGATCTCGATTGTGGCTTTACCGCCATCATCACCCCTGGAGTCTAGCCAGATACTTGATGCCAATAGGTTTGATGATTTGGATGTTGCAATCTCTCGCTCGCCTAAGTCCATTGGGTGTCAGGCGCTAGCCACCCTACCTTTCGGTGTCTTGGAGCGTGGAGGTTTAGATGGTGGTGCCCTTCCCTCGCCTGCGACCATCGAGCAGGTGACGTCTGTGAGTGGCATGACCATTGAGCCAAGTGTGGTTGCACCTACTCCAAATCCAGATGCTCTCTTCGCAAAAGAACTTTGTGACTTGCTCGCTAGTGTGGATGTTGCTAGACCTGGTTTGGGCAGGTCAATTGCTTGCCTCCTGACTGGGACACCAATAAGAGGGAAACAAAAGAAGGGGGGCAAAGGCAAGAGTAGCGCCATAGGCAAGGCGTCTTTGCCTGCTTGATGGATGATCTTCAGTCTCTTGGCCCGTCCTTTTGGACTGGGTTGTCGTCGTGGGTTGGAAGGTGTTTGATGTCTTCTGTCGAGGTGTTCTTGTCGGGGTTCACATGGCATAGTAACAATGTCGTGGTTTGTGGATGTTGTGTAACCAGAGAGTCTGGCAGGAGTCGCATGTGCGGTTGTGGGTTTCTTGTCACATGAGTAGTTAGTCCGCGCTAAGTTTGTATTGGTTTTCGCCCGGTTTTCCCTTAATTAACTGGGCAATTCTCTTCTTCTTAATTAATCGATGAGGCAAAGCTTTTGCCTCCGTTTCGAAAAAAAAAAGTATGTACCTATCTCGGCAAAAAATGTAACTTAGACTTTTTTATAAAAGTGTAACTTGGTGAAAAGGCGTATGTTAC
Source organism: Triticum dicoccoides (assembly GCF_002162155.2). Classification (NCBI taxonomy): domain Eukaryota; kingdom Viridiplantae; phylum Streptophyta; class Magnoliopsida; order Poales; family Poaceae; genus Triticum; species Triticum dicoccoides. Next base: position 584,835,037 of record NC_041387.1, read on the forward strand.
ACCTTTCACCCAACTATAGTTGCACTTTTATGAATCATGTAGTACTTGAGAACATCTCATTCGTTTTAGAAGTGGAAGAAGCTAATCTAAAAAATACATGAGGCGACATTAACAATGAAGTTTGATATTAACAATAAAAGTGTCCTCCATGTTTCAAAACACATTGCATGCTAGGTTTCGTTAAGATAAACTATTGACCAACAATTACTCTAGCATTCCGTACAATCACGAAGGAAGGGCATGGAATTCGTATCAGGAGTGTACAATACCTGGACTAAGAGAGTTACTTATTGTACCCTCTTGACTAGCTCCTGGAGTATGAGAATTTCCTTAATGCTCTGCGATTTTTATTTGAGAATAGCGGAGGTGAAGGAGGAAGGCATGTCAAAGCATTAATACGCTACATACTTTACGGGAGAATAGCTGGGCAGATTGGAAAGGTCGGCCGACCACACCGTGTCAACAACCTACCTCATAACAAATCATCCGTGAATATGATTCATGGATTGAGGGCAGGCTCGGAAGCTATGAGTTGCTCACTTCTTCATTATCATCTGTTAGAACTCTCAGGAGCTGCGTGCCTCACACTTCGACTCTAGCCGACGGCCACCCTTCTAGACTATGCACTTAGTGACAAGCATAAGTAACATATTTTCGCCAATATCAATTTTGGGTTTCTTCCTACTCGGAGAACGTGTAATGCATGAGTAGTAGCACACACGGATGTTCCAGGGAAGCCCAAGTATAGTTGGAACTAACACTTAATAGTCCCAACTTCAAGCCTATGGTGTGGGCGCCAGCCCGTGGCCTGTCGTTTACCGGCCATTTGTACAAACATACCGTCTAGTTGGATGATTCCCTTGCCAATGGTTAGTCCCTGGACACACGTGTCCTGGAGACAGGAGGATAGCAGCCACGTCCACGACATGTGCTAGCATGCTAGACCTTGAGCTATGGCTTAGACGCGAGCCCATGATTTGCAGCTTTTCAACTGCGCTTATAACAAAGCATTGAGTTGGTTAATTTCCACATCGATGGCTAATACATATACATGCACGCCATGGGAGCAGACATGAAGTGGTCGTGTTTGTGACGTAGGCCTGGAAGGCTTGGCCTCGACCCATTCTTAGACACAAGACCGCGGTCAGCAATTTCCCGAACACTTCTATGACAGACCATCAACTTGGAGCTAGCTCTGTTTAGTCTCGTTGCAATGATGATCGTAGGTGATGGTTCTACCAAAAAAGACTTCCGCCCCGCTTTATATATGAACCAACGGTCCACAACTATCGGTACAAACGCACGTCACTACAACATACGCATACACCCAAGGCAGGATACGTAGGCGCTAAGCGCAGCAACACCATTCCTATCCTATGAAGAGATGAAGCCGCATACGACGAACCGTAGACTCTAAGACGGCGCCTTCAGGAAGGATACGACACCGGAGCGCCGCCACCGTCCGACCCGAGGATCAGAGTTTCCCCTGGAGCAACACAACGGGCAATGAGAGTCGCGACGACGCCTTCAAGAAGGGAGCAAGCTTCGCCTTCGCCGGTCCCTCCGAGGATAGAACAGGTTTTCACCCCGGCCAACACTCACCGCCACTGGACGTCACACCCCGGCAACCACACCGCCCAAACGGCCATGGCCACCGGACAACACCAAGCAACGGCCTCTGCCCACGAGCACCGTGCTACCACCACCAGGGCCGCCGCCCCCGCATCCAAGACCAAGACACCACCTCACTCGAGACCCGTTGCTACCCCACCAAAGAGATGAGAGGAAAGGCCCGGCCTTTCGCACCCCTGGGCAACCCCCAACGCCGAGACCCGGTAGGCCGGCCAAAACTGGCCACCATCGTCGCGTCCTGCAGCATCGGGCACGAGACGAGCTCGGTCCTGCACCCGGGCGCGAGACGAGCTCGGTCCTACTGTCGGGCGCGAGACGATGCCTGACCTGCGGCACCGGGCGCGAGACAGGCAATGGACTGCAGCTAGGAGCGGGCCAGCCCTTCAATGCAAGTAGTTCCCGGACGACAAGGAGATGAAGCGAAGACCGATACGGCATAACCGCAGACGAGCCGACGCTGGAGAAACCGGCCGCCGCCGCGGGCAGAGCCGCCAAGCCACCGTGTAGCCGCCGCGCCACTAGGAGGCCACCACCCATGCCAGACCTCCCCGGGCCGCCGCCCACGGCCGGAGCAATAGCCACGCCCGGCCGCTGCCCCTGACCACGTGTGAGAGGCTCTATTCGTTTCCATAGACTCCCAGGGGCTATAAGTCTCATTTTCGGCAACAAACATTCACACGTGGTCAGGGTGCAACCAACCCATCTCGACCACTTCAGCACCACATAACCTCTCCCATCCATGGTGAGAGCCTGAGAGGATGTATCGGGACGTCGAACTAGAGTTCCTCTCCTCCGATAAGAGAGTGGTTCAGAAAAGTGATGTCATGTTTCCTACTTAGAGAAACAAGAGTTTCCCAAGTGGCTCACGCAATCACTTAGGTTGATTCGTATTGTTTGACTAGATGACTAGATTTTCTGTGACGTCCTGACTTAATCGTGCACTAATTATACACGCAAATGTGCACGATCAAGATTAGAGACTCACGAAAAGATATCATCACGCAACTCTAGACACTACAAGCTTCGTATTACAAGCCAGGGGCCTCTAGGGCTCGAATACATAAGCTCGAACACTTAAGCATCAGCGAAAGCAACAATATCTAAGTACAGACATGAGTAAACAAGTCTGCCTTAAGAAGGCTAGCAAAACAACGACAACATGGATCGAAAAGGCACAGGCCTCCGGCCTAGGAGCCTCCTAACTACTCCTGGTCGTCGGCGGTCTCCACGTATGTAGTTGGCTCCGTCGGGATAGTAGTAGTCATCAGCGGGATCAGCTGGCTCCTGGTCTCTATCATCTGATCGCAACAATCAGGTAGAGGAGAAAAGAGGTAGCAAAGCAACCGTGAGTACTCATCCAAAGTACTCGTAAGTCTTACATCAGATCTATGCTAAGTATGCATCAGTATCAAATGGAAGGGGCTGTATCTGTGGACTAAACTGCAGAATGCCGGAATAGAGGGGTAAGGGCTAGCCTATCGAGGACTAGCATGGAGTCCAAATTTACTCTAGCACAAAAAAATAGAAAAAAAGCGAGGCTTTTTGGCTCTTGGGCTACATGGAGTCCAATTTTTTTCAAAAAAATAAATCAACTTTTAGGTTAAAAAATTCTGAAAATAAATACATAAGTACTTATAGATGTATACTAGATGCGTATAAAATTTCATTATGAAGGATGTTTTGATGTGAGCTATAAAAAAAATGTACTTTTATAGTGAATAGTATGTGTGCTAGAAATACACAATTTTGTTATTTTTATGTAGCTCGCATAAAAATGTATTTACCATAAAACTTTACAAACAAGTAGTATACATCTATAGGTATGTATGCATTTTTTAGAATTTATTGAAACCTAAAATTTTCAAATTTTCAAATTTTCGGGTTCCATGAAGTTCGAGCTCCATCAGCAATTTCTGGAAAAGAACATGTGAAGTTTTTTGGCTCTCGGACTCCTTGGTGCCTGAAATTTTCAAAAATGCAAAATTTGAATTTTTATGTTTCAATTTTGTAAGAAATGAATGATAATTACTTTTCCAAAATAATAATAATAATACACAATTACTTATAGATGTATACTAGGTGTGTGTAAAATTTCATTATGAAATACTTCCATCCGTCTCAAAATAAGTGACTCAACTTTATACTAGTTTAGTTGAGTCACTTATTTTGGGATAGGAGGAGTACATTTTTTATGTGAGCTATAAAAAACAAAATTATGTACTTTATGATGAATAGACCTGTGTGAGGGAGTACTCTACTCCCGTCCCGTGGCACTATACCATACCGATCCTCGTTGAAGCTGATGTGCCTGCCGCATCTCTACCGGCTGTAAGTGGGACGCTCCGCGGGAGGCCCACATCCGCCCCACATCTGCCGCGTAGATTAAATGGGATACCCGCCAAAGACCATATATTATTATGTGGGATAAGTGGGTTTAGTGAAATACCCACTTAATTGATGCAGATGTATCTGTTGAAATACGTTCGCACTGTCATCTTGAGGTGGTGACCTATCATCACTGGTTCCTTGGGAGCTCTAACAGCTTGTCTGCATAATGCGCACGTACAGCCGGCATGCACGGCATGCCTTGGCCTAGTGCTCTAGTGCCGTTGTACTTGCAGCACCAACAAACAACGCTATAATTAACTGGCCGTATAATTAACTCTTCAGTAGCAAGACGAATAGAGAGGCAAAATTTAAACAGTACAATGCCCACCTAGTCCATACAGAAACTTAATTATAGTTCATACAGAAACAGAGAATAGATTATTTGTCAATGTAAAGAAACAGAGAGCAGGCACACTGCAACCACCATTCTTAGTCTCTCAAAAGGATCTACTAGCAGTTAATCATGCAGGAACTTAACATCACACAGTGACACCCATAGCAGCAGCGCATACATGCATAAAATTCAGTTAAAACCTCGAGCTTTGTATGGATTGGAAGAGGGGGAAACAACAGCAATCTTCCTTCTCTTGTCAATTGCAGATTCTCTACTCTTGGAACTTTTCCTTCTAGATTCTTGGTCGATGCCTGCGGTAGGCCTCTTCTCGCAGTCCTTTCCAGTGGCACCGGTAGCAGGAATGGTGGGAGAAGAGAATTATGTGGTGGTGGGAAGAGTTGCGGCTGCGGAGGTACATGGCGGCGCTGGGGCGGCCGGCAGCCGCGACGGAGATAGACGGCGGCGCTGCAGCGCCCAATTCGGGGATGGACGACGACGCTTGTGCGGCCATAGAGGAGGTCGACGAAGTCAATAGGTTGGTCATGGAGGTGGACGACGGGTATAGGCCGGCCATGGCGGCGCGGCCATGGCTGGCATGCAGCGAGTGTCCTCTAATCCCCGCGGCGTGCCCTAGTCAGTTAGGTGGGTTCGATGTGGGCATCGTGGAGAATAACCCACATATTTCACATGTCGGGATGTGCTGACCGTGAGTGTCCACGAACGCAAAATAAACGGGCCTTTAAGTGGGCACCGTGGGCTTCCCGTGTCCACTTGCAGCCCACGGTGCAAGGAACGATCACTCTGCTTTTCGTTTCTGAAGACGAGAGAACCAGCAGTGGCCGAGTCTGAACCCCAGGAAACACAGGTGGACACCACGGCATGGCCGACGGCCCCCGGCGCACAGAGATTAAACCACCACCAAGTTTAGCCCGCGCGTGGCTACGGCGAGAGCTAGCGGCGGTCGGTGGCTCGGTGCAGTTCTCGTTTACCTACGTCTGTGGGTACGCGTTCTGCGTGTGTGTAGGCATGCGAGCGCACAGGCGCGTCTTTGCCCGAGTAAAATTCAGAGTTCGCGCGGTCACAGACAGTTCCTCTGTCGACTTCTGCTATTCTCGCTCGTCATGTTTGAGATAGCGCCAGCCAAAATAGGGTCATGACTAGATTATTTTGCGTCTGCAGGTCCTAAACTCTTCGTTCTGAAATAGTGCACGATCAACTGCATCTTATCTGATATAGTAGCAGGTTACGGAAATACATACATGGAAATGGAATTGACCTGAAACTTTCCAGGACAGTGTACGTGGGTCCTTCGGTGTCTCTACCATGTTCCTAGCCAATAGTCGCAAAGATCGTGAGAAGATCTCGAAGCTTGCCGATCAGCCCCCACACAGGAGGCAGCGGGGCTTCTTCCCTTCTCCCATAGGACGAAAAAAGCGGTTCTTCTTCTCTGAAAAAGAGAGACAAGCCTCGGCCCTGAAGGGTCGCATCCCGATCTAGCCTTGTCGCCTCCGCGTAGCGGCAGTACTCCTACCTTGATCGAGCTTTGGTCCTCGGCCTAGCTAGGGGCTGCCCAAAGTCAATACTGAGTGGTCGTTGATTTGTACTGAAAAGGCAGCACTGTGTTAAAACTTGCAATCAGTTTCCTTTTGCGGTACTACGTGACTTGTGACTAGTCGAGCAGAAGATTGCTTAGACTTATGGTCTGTGGTTTGAGTTCTGTTGGAACATTGCTCATAGTTTTTCGCAGGCTCGCAGCCCTTCATTTTGCTATGCATTTCTAAGATACTTATAGCAACTTCAACGAGATGATGTAAATGTTAATGCCCTAAAAATGGTTTTAGGGTACGAGAGATAAGGTTTTTGGACACCGTTATTTTATTTTTTTAGCAAATTTAGGGCAGCAGTAAAAGAATACACTAGAGACATAGAGGACCTATTTTTTATCCAAAGTGTCTTAGAGCATCTCCAGCCGTTGAGCCCTCTGGGAGACATTTCTTTCGCCGCTTGGGGGGCTGCCGGCGCGAATTTTGAACTTGGAATGAAACAATCTCCAGCCGTTTCCACCCCCAGGCGTGGCCGTCGTCCTCACCGCGCCGCCCCGTCCGAGGCCGCGGGGCCGTCGAACGTGTCGCCTCCACCGCGTCTGGCCGTGGCCGCTCTCCGCTGCTGCCGCCACATGCGTGAACACACGCACCGTGCCGCCCTCTGCTGCTTCGCCTCCCTGGGCTCCGCTGCTGCCCCCGCCCGCTGCTGTCCTCCGCTGGATGCCGGGTCACGGCCAGCGCACGCACGCACCCAGCCGCCCTCCGCTGCTGCCCCCGCCCGCTATGGCTCTGCAGCTCGAACGACGAGGTGGTGGCGAGCGCGTTGGCGCCGGTGATGACGCGCGCGCGGAAGCCGTCCATCCAGACGCCGACGCCGGTCACAGGCGTCGGCGAGCTTCCTGGCCGCGGCGGCCAGGCACTCGCGACACTTGGACGGCGTGGCGTACTCAAAGAAGAGCCCGCGGGCGACCACTCCGGCGGAGCGCAGGGAGGCAAAATAGGTGGGGAGTGCAAGACAGGAGACGAGACGCGGCACGGCGGCGAGTAGGCGGCGAGCAGGGAGATGGGCGGTAGACGTTCTAGCGTAGGGCGGTGGCGGCACGACACGCGAGGTCGAGCGGCTCCCTGAGTTGCACGGCGAGCTCGCCCAGCTCGGCGTTGCTCCGGAGTGCGTGGCGGCCATTCTGCTGCACGAGGGGCGGCGGCGGCTCGACGTCCCGGCGCAAGCGCTCGGCGGTGGAGCGGCACAGGAAGGTGCCCTGCACCGCCCGCAGCAGCTCCCGCTCAGCGTCCTCGGCCAGCTCCTCGAACAGGACTTCTCCATGGTCGATCTCAGGAGAGGAGAGAGAAAAAGAGAGGACCGAGGGAGGCCCAGATGAAAACAGAGGATAGATGGAGGTGGGAGGTTGAGGGTGGGCCAGCCGCAAGGAAAAGGAGCCGCCGGCACGCCCAGCTGCCCCCCGGGGGGCTGGGTTCGGGGTGGGATTGCCGACGTCATTTTCCTTCAAATCCGGCGAAAAATGACGCTTCGGGAGCGCAAGTGAGAGGATTTTTTGCCGCCGGTGCTAAAAAGTGGTCTGGGGGACGTTCCTCGGGGCGTGGGTGAAGATGCTCTCATATGACAGTTGTTGGGCATGGCACCTGCCAGAGATACTTCAAGATACCAAGGGTGGGATCATCTTTTGTGCTTGCATAGCACTATTTTCTTGAAGAGATGCCTTAGAAGCTGAATTATGTGCGTTTATGGAAGATATATTTTTAGCCATTCAGAGAACTGAACTTCCCATTTTGCTATCAAAACGGATTCGAGTATGGCGGTGTCTATGGTCTCTTGTGACGAAGTAGATCGGTCAATTTATGCCTCCTTGGTGAATGAAATAAGATTGCTATTGCGTCTTAGGCAAACTTGTATTCCTCATGTTTGAATAAGGTTAGTGATAGTTTAGCTAGATTTGCTAAGAGTAGCCACAATGGTGAGTAACATACACTATTTACATACACATATCCCTAGACTATGTTACTGCCTTCATAGTGGGTATTAACATAAATGTGGTAACATGCAAAACTTCATTTATTAGGTTATAGACTCATATTGCATTGGGACATGTGATGTTACAGTAACTACTCCCTCCGTCCGGGTGTATAAGTCATCTTAGGAGTAGCACCATGACCTAGGTGGCTGTAGATTGGCTGAGGAGGAGCACCGCGACCAGCTTAATTTCCAATCAGAGCGCTGCACAAAAGGAAGCAAAATCAGCATTTAATAGGATGTCTTTTCAGCTCTCCATGCAGGCCCACGTACGTGATACTCCAGCCGCGATCAACGCCCAGCATGCAAAACTGTCTTCAATATCCTGCCTAACCAACGCCCAGCCGCGATGCATGCATTTGCCGTTCTCGTGCGAGCGCCTCCTCTTCCTCCCCGCGCATCTTCTTCCTCGGCGCGCCTCCTCTGGCCGAAAATTTTCAGTCCAAATCTTCCTCCCGCGTATCCTCCTTCCTCCCCGCGCCTCCTTTAGCTCCAAATTTTTGGTTTTAGATCAACCGCGCGAAGCTGTGAAATGCATGGCGCCCTCCTCCTCGTCCATGCCTCTCTTCCTTGCCTTCACGATCTGATCCTTCATGGCGCCCATCTTCTTCTCCATGGCGCCCATCTTCTCCTCCATGGCGCCCTTCACCTTGCTGCAAGTCTTCTCCATGGCGCCCGCATCCTCCCTCATCTCCATGGATCCAATCTGGAAACCTTCTCCTTCCATGGCGAACAGCCTGCTTTTTCTCTCCTACCCCGTGTTTCCTTCTGCCATGGCTTATAAAGGATGGGAAGAACAGCATGCACGGCATGCAGATTTCGTTTCACACTAGAGAAGAGGTAAAACGGGAGGAGAGGGGTTTCCACGTGGGGAGAACGAGGCAGCGGAGGGAATCGAGGAACAAACAGAACGCTCGTTAATGAGGCTGGGAGGGTAACGAGGAGAATTTAATGTTACACGCCTAAACGTTTTGGGAAAATCTGGTTTTCGTAAGATGACTTATACACCCGGACGGAGGGAGTAGCTAAGTTACTATAACTACCTCTCTCCTCATTAACTCACTGCCACATAAGCAAATTTGCTGAGTTGGACTCGATGTTACTGCTGAAGTTACTCCCACTGTGGCTAGTCTAAAGTAGAAGGCCGGACTATAACTTGGTTAGGGTCCGGTCCTGAGGAAGTTTTGGGAATTGTCACTGATGACTGTAAAGACATTGTGACTGAGTGATACAAGTATTTCTCTCACGCACAAAAAAAGATGCTCATACTTATTTGCAATATTTACTCTGGCTGACTGCACGCGTTGCTCGAAATCATAATCACAGAGGACAGTGGAGCAATTGTGCCCCGGCCCTGGGGGGGGTCCTGGCACGACTCCTGGAGCCCATGGGCCGGGCCTGGTCATCATTCTGGGTCCTCCACTGTCTGGATCCCGGGCCTGGTCATTTTGGGGCCAGTGTCGGGAGCCCAGGCCTAAATGAAGGCGCAGTGGGCCCGTGGCCTCTTTTCGCCATCAATGTGCTAGACGATCTCTGCCCCGTTCTCCTTCAAATAGCCACCCCGGCTGCGCTGCCTGCCTCCTCGTTCTCTCTGCTCTCCTCTCACTCAGACACTCACCATCACAGTCACACGCAGACGCTTCATCGGCTGAATCACCAGCCAAGGTAAAGCATCAACACATACACGAGCAAGCAAGGAAAGCCAAGCGTTAGCTGTCTCCAATCAGAGCCGGCCGGCCGCAGAGAGAGAGTGAGATGTCGAGCCGCCGTGGCAGGATCACCGACGAGGAGATCAACGAGCTCATCTCCAAGCTCCAGGCGCTGCTCCCGGAATCATCCCGCCGCCGCTCCGCGAGCCGGGTACGTACTCACGCGAGCGCGCATTGGTTCTCCTGCGAGTTGCTTGTTACATGCGTGCGTCCGTGCAGTGCACCGTCACTGACAGGCCGGCCGCGACTGTGCATTTCGTCACGGCGGCGCCGCCAAGTCTACCCTGAGAAGGATTAGCACTGTTATTTTTCTTCCTCACTGTTCCTGACATGAATGCTATGCTGTGCTGTGCAGTCGTCGGCGTCGAAGCTACTGAAGGAGACGTGCGGCTACATCAAGAGCCTCCACCAGGAGGTGGACGATCTATCTGACAGGCTCTCTGAGCTAATGTCGACCTTGGACGAGACCAGCCCCCAGGCCGAGATCATCCGGAGCCTTCTCCGCTAGCCGGACTTTATCCTACCACGCCAGTAGGCAATAGCTACATATATATTAGCTTCAATTCATCGACCCAAGAGGGAGACGAGGAGGCAAGACAAGAGAAGAGAAGACAACAAGAGAGGCATAGCATTTTTTAGCTGCTGCTTGTTTCTTTTCCTTCCTGCTCCCCCGTCTCCTGGTACGTCGTCGTCTGTGTGTGTTTGTGAGGCCCTCATTTAGCTTCCGGTATACTCCACTGTGTTTCATTTATGCACCAGGTTGGTAGAGGTTAATAATATATATGGTACTTCTACCGATTAACTGAGTGTATTACTACTAGGTTGTAGACGTGTGTGTTTGTGCTGTTGTAGGCCTGTAGCTCCTCTCAGACTGAGATGCATCTCCTCTACCTATAGAGGTGTTGTTTTGTAGTAACTACTAGTACTATCTATTGCTAGCTTTGTCCTTGTTTTCCAACGGACAAGCTAGGTTAACGACGACCGTGGACTACGGAGAACTGTCTGTTTTTGTACTATCTGTTTAATTACTGCCATGTCTTCTCTGCATAACTTACTGCTACTACTACGTACGGTCAAGTTATTTGGAGCAACGTGCAGGTGCCACATAGAAAAGTGAAGAACCTCTCGTGCGTGCTAGGGGCGTACGTGCGCATGTAACGTCGAAATAGCCGGTGTACTTGTAAATGTAAAAAGAAGATATAAAAATGAGCGAGACGTTCCATGGTGCAAAAGAACCCTATTACCTAGAGGGTCAAACATTTGGCTTCTCGAGTGATAGGCCCCAGGAACAGGAGGTGTCTTCATCTTTTGTGAACTTGGCCCCATGAAGTGTCAACTTTTCGCCTACAAGATCTCCGCAATCAAGCACGGCGTCGGATCCCTCCAAACCAACTAGTCGATCGACATGGCAGTCCACGAACGAGAGCCGTCCGATCAGCAGCCAAAGCATGAGATCCGTAGTGTTTTCTTCTGATTATTTTGGTTTATAGAGACGTGTCATGTTCGAAGTGGGTCACATACATATGTATACTACAAATAGAAAACACTTGCATTCCGTCACCTGCGTTTTCAGAGACAAGCACGCAGTTGCAAGCGCGTGCACAGTGTGGCCTTTCTTTGTCCGTATCTACATCGTCGTCTCCAGTGGAACGGATTACTCTCGCCTCCACTGTGATGGTGCCCACGGTTTTGCTTTCTCCGATCTCACGGACTGTGCAGGTGTATCCCCGGCTTTTGTTCTCGATCAAATAGCCTGGTCAAAATCTCTCGGCCTGTGCAGAGCTACAGACAGTATACTATAGTCCATCGAACACGCCGATTATCGATTATCTTAGAGCATTACCCTCGAATCCTCCTCAAATGTCCACGAACTACCCTCAAATCCTCCTTAAATGTCCGTGAACTACCCTCAAATCCTCCTCAAATGTTCACGAATATACCCGATGAGTATCCTGACAAAAGAGAGAAAGAAAAAGTGACCCAATCATATCATATTTATATGTCCGGAAGTCTGCGAACCCTTGTATACAGATCATAGGATGGTCAGTCCGTCACGTAGGACGCGGCCTAACCCGAACCATCATTTCTCTTATTTTTTTTCCTTTTCATCTCCACCAAACACATGCATGTGACTAGACATATAAGAGCATCTGCAACGGCAACCCGAAAAAACCTCCCGCATCAGTCCGCGGACGGGGGGACCGGTCCACGGACACAGATGCGGGAGGTTGTCGGTGTACTAAAGTTTGGGTACTTTAGTACCCCAGACTCGTGCACAGGCAGTAGTAGCCGTCCCGACGGCAGGGCTTGCCGAAGGGCGCTTGAAGACAAAGTTCAAGATTTGGTTGACAAGACCATGAAGAAGACCTCCAATCAAGTAATCGAGAAATACTAAGGATAGTACAGAAGATCAAGATTGGAGTTGCCGACAAGTTCCTTGCCGGCAAGAAAGCAAGAGCCCGGCAAGCTCTGTGCCGGCAAGTTTCCCACTACCTTGCTACCGCTCCACCTCAGCGGCCGGCACATCGCTTGTCAAATAGCTGTCGAGGGGGCAGGTGGTTAGGTGAATATTTCTGGTCACGTGTCAACCTGCCGCTTTGAAGACAACTTTAATGACACCCATCCTGGTGATGTGTCAAGATATACAAGGTAGCTGGACGAACGGCACAGAAGGAGAGACAATTCTTGCCGGGGAGTATTACCAGCGTGACACCTCATGGTACATTTACTGCATTTGTCCTAACCCATAAGAGTTGGGTATTTGGCACTGTGGTGACCCCTTTCCCTATAAAAGGAGGCCCATGGCTACCTTTACAAAGGTCGACACTTTGCACAATTGCACGCGTAGCTACACTTCACGCGCAACCTTGTCGACAAGTTGCGCTCCTTGTACTTGTGCTCATACACATCCAATACAACAAAACAGGAATTGGGTTTTACGCTTCACAGCGGCCCAAACCTGGGTAAACCACTGTGTTGATTGCTGGATCTGCTCTTTGTGCACATTGATATCCCCAGTCGAAACGCAACGGGGCCTTTGTTGGTCCCGTAGATCGTCGTACACACGACATATTTTGGCGCACCAGGCAGGGGGATCGCTTGCGCGAACCTGATTCAACAGTCAACGCATCAGCTTCATCATCTTCTTCATTGTCATGGCTCCCAAGAAGAAGGGTGCCACGACGGCAAGTCCTTCTACATCCAAACGACGCCGATGCCTACGAATACGGACAGAGGTGGAGGAGGTGGCGGCATAGAACAACTTCCACGACATTCTGGCGATCATAGCCAGGCGAGCGGCATCGTCCTGAACAGAAACGACAACAACCCGCACGCCACCAGGTCGAAGGATGGAGCCTCGCAGCCTACGGGTGGTCATGCGGCAACATCCAAGACACATACATCGACGCACACGCCGCGGCCATCTCAGGTCATGCGCGATGAGCAACTTCAGGATGGCTGCTCCGGACATCGCCACGGCAAAGCCGATGCGCATCATTCAAGATGTGCAAGGCCAGCAAGCACGCCAAGAAGACGGTGCAAGCAGGCCAAGGCAGCAAGGGCGAGATGGAGTTCCTTCTAGCACCGTCAGAAGTAAGAACACCTCCCGTTCGTCGCACCTTTTCATGCCAGCTACACCAGAAGAAGCCATGGCACATGCTCAGCTGCTTCTAGAGTTCCCTCCTACTGCAGAGAATATGGAGGAGTGGAGAGCTACTATCCAAAGTCTTATTGGCTTTGCCAATAATGACAAGCCACAACAGGCGGGGCCCTCGCAGCAGCAGCCCACCGCATCGGTGCGTGCTGCTGGCAAGAGGACTGGAGGTGGTGCAGCCACCATGCAGTCCCCTCCACATCAACAACAACAGCGGCAAAGTTAGCGCTTTGACACCCATGATGATGCATCCATGGCATCATCCGACATGCGAGCTCACCGTGATCATCACCAAGTTCTTCAAGAACGGCGCAGATAAGACGCTTATACCACCATCGAGCGGTGACAGGAAGTGCGCTGTCAATTTGACAGACGCGTAGGGCCCACTGTAGATGAGCATGTACCGGGTACCCTGGCAGCCTACCTTATGAGGTGGGTTGTTCGGCATTTACTCGTGAGCTGCGGCAAGTCCAGTGGCCCAATTCCCAGAACTTCGAGCCAGAGGTGCCAAAGAAATACGACGGCAAGACTCACCCGTCAGAGTTCCTAAGCATCCACCATGACGGTGCAGGCTGCAAGGGGACGTGACGACAAGATCCTAGCCAACTACTTCCCGTTAGTGCTTAAGCCCAACATTAGGTCGTAGTTTATGAACTTGCCAGAGGATTCCATCTCCTCGTGGTCTGATCTATGCCATGAATTTGTTGGTGCTTTTAATGGGGGGCACAAAGTTCCGGGTCAGCCCAGTGACTTGCATGTGATCTCGCAAAGAGAGGGTGAACCCCTCTGTCGGGGTACACAAAGAAGGGTGTTTGTTGTCGGCGTTCTGGATATGGGGGTATCTAGACTTGCCTGCCTGCGGCCCACCATGTGGCTCCATCGATGGCCTGGTACGGCCCGGTTTCGACATCAACAACTCAGGACCCTCGCGAGAGGCCAAGCCTCACGAGGCGGACAACGCCAAGACCCCTGAGGGGATCAGCCTCCTCAGGCTGGCCCCCGAGGGGCAGCGAGTTCTATGCAAGGTATACCTCACGAGGCTCAGCTGATGTGAGCCGTGATGACCAAGGCCAGGCGGGCGCCAGCGGGCGTAGAGTGCCAGTTTCCTCTTTGGTGCAAGGAAGGCAAGTCACAGGCGTAGAGTCCCGAGGAATCAGCCAAAGGTTTCCATTCTGGTGCAACAAGACCAAGACCTCTAGGACGGCAGGATGGAGGTTATCACCGAGTCCACCGCAGCGTCATGACCAGAGACTTTTCACAGGCGAAGACTACTTTTGTCAGGTTAAGCTGTACTACTTGTCCCCTTTCAAATCCGGCCGTTGTGGGATCCCAAGGCCGCTATAAATAGGGCTTAGCCACCACGATAGACAAGGCAACTGGTGGAGAACAAACATCTAGTAGGGAACGGGCATCTAGTTCAAATCCCACCAACTCTCTTGAGCTCAAGAACACCTCACCTCCTGAGGCCATTTCATCCACTGTACTACTTCATCCTTAGTCCTTCCAGGCAATCCACGAAAAACGCTGGAGTAGGGTATTACACCGCAAGGTGTCCCGAACCAGGATAAAATGTTGTATCTCTATCTCTTCAAGCTTGTCGCGCTAGGCTTAGGAGACTCGCAAGTAGGCAGGCTGGGTAGGATGAGATTTCCGCACACACCCCAAAGTTCGAACCTTTCAAGGGTTTGCGGAACCCGTAATCGACATTTGGCGTGCCAGGTAGGGGTGCGTCGGGGATCTTCTGCCCGGTATCCCAGATCGCGCCATGGGCTTCAATGGCGAGCGCCTCTCCATCGACTCGGCCGGCGCGCACCTCCGAAGGAACGCCAGGGCTGTGCTGCTTCACCCTCTCCTTGCGGCAGGTGGAGTGGCCACCCAAGTTCAGGCCGGAGATGACGCCATGCTACGACAACGTGGTGGATCCGGCCGCTTTCCTCCATGCATACAAAGAAGCAGTTTGGGCGGCTGGCGGAGACGACATGGTGAAGGCCAACTGGTTCCCCAAGGCCCTCGCAGGTGCACCGCGCGCCTGGTTGCTCAACCCGCCGAGTCCTCCGTAGCCTCCTAGGGGGGGCTGCGCGGCCTCCGCGTCGCACGCTTCGCGACACCGGTGCCTCCCCATTGTCGCAGCCCTCCTGGGTGGCTCACAGGCACCACCCTCCGACCGCCACATCAGGCAGTTATACCAACAGGTAAGTGCCGCCCAGGCGGGCCCAGGGGCTCCCCCAGGATGGGCGGCGCCCAAGGCTGACCTCGCCTTCTGCCCCGAGGATCATCCGGCCGCCACAGCAGGAGTAGGCGCGCTCCCAATGCTTTGGACCTCCACCATCTGCAACATGGCGGTCACCAAGACCCCCATCGATGGAGGAGGCGGCCTCAACGTGCTCTCTACCGAGGCATTCGGCCTACTTCATGTGCCCCCCCCCGCCGGCTGCGCCACACCAAGCCCTTCTCCGGGGTCGGCGGTGGCTCCACCAGCTCCCTGGGGCAGATCCGCCTCCCTGTCACCTTCGGGACCCGTGACAACTACCGCACTGAGCTCATCGACTTCGACATTGCCAGGATCGACCCGCCATGCAACGCCATCCTGGGGTACCTAGCCTTGGCCAGGTTCATGGCGGCGACTCACCCAGCTTACAACCTCATGAAGTTGCCTGGCAGCAACGGTGTCCTCACGGTGGCAGGGGACACCAAAGACGCGCTGTAGGTCCTGAGGCTCACCTTCAGGTCAGCTGCAGCCGTGCTGCCTGACAATAAGGGGGTTCCTGAGGCCCCGGAAGCGGCATCGGCCAAGAAGAAGCAGTCGTTCTCCAAAGATCGAGCCGAAACGAAGCAAGTGCTGGTCAGCGAGGAAGGAGCCACCAGCGCCACCTTCACCATAGGGGCTGGCCTCCCTCGGGACCAAGAAAAAGCGTTGGTCGAATTCTTGTGCGCCAACAAGGATGTATTCACTTGGGAGCCCAAAGACCTGGCTGGGGTCCCAAGGGGAATAATCAAACACCACCTGAAGGTATGCCCAAACGTGCGACCAGTGAAGCAGAAGGCTCGTCGTCATTCCACCGAGAAGAAGGCCTTCATCGTCCAAGAGAACCGCAAGCTGCAAGGCGCATGGGTCATCAAGGAAGTATGATACCCGGAGTGGCTGGCGAATCCCGTCGTCGTCCCCAAGAACTTCATCGCGAAGCTGGAAGAGAGTGCCCTCCCTTTCTTCAAGCTGATGAAAAGGAAGGAGCCATTCGAATGGACCCCGGAGGCAGACACAACCTTTCAAGACCTCAAGAGATACCTGACCAGCCCGCCGGTGATGGTGGCATCGCGCCCTCTCGAGCCCTTGGTGCTCTATCTGGCAGCCACCCCCCACTCAGCCAGTGCCACCCTGGTGGCGCTAAGGAAGGAGCGCGCGTCCAAGGACCCTCGACAGGACGCTCAACCACCAAGCAAGACGGAACTTTCTTAGGGCAATGCGCCTAGGGCCTCGGCCAACCCAGTAGTCAATGTCCCTCTTGAGGCTGTAATTGACCCCACAACTGGGGGCTCCTGAGGATGGACCTCGCGAAGCCACCTAAGACCCGCACCCTCAAGAAGAGCAAGACTCCGCTGATGCCTCTCCCCTCGTCAAGCACCCATTCTACTTCGTCAGCACGATGCTGAGGGAGGCACGTGCGCGCTACCCCATCAAAAACTCTTGCTCACACTCCTCGTCGCCTCCCGAAAGTTGTGCCACTACTTTCAAGGCCACCCCATCAAGGTCATTTCGGCATACCCACTGGAGAGAGTGCTCCAGAGCCCGAACGTCGTCGGGCGAGTTGCAGAATGGAACATCGAGCTTCAGGCGTTCCATCTCGAGTTCAGCACCACCATGGTCATTAAGGGCCCAGCCCTCGCGGACTTCGTGGCTGAATGGACTAACGCCCCCAACCAAGGGATGAGCGAGGACTGCTCCCTCTTACCGGGAGACGAGGAACCAGATGGGTGGATCATGTACTTTGACAAAGCATTCGCGCGACAAGGCGCAGGAGGTGGGGCCGTCTTCATCTCTCCCACCAAGGACATGCTCGACTATGCGGTGCAACTCTGCTTCCAGCAGGGCGAGAAAGTCTCCAACAACGTTGCAGAATTCGAAGGCTTGCTCGCCAGTCTTAGGGCTGCGACAGCGCTGGAGGTGAAGCGCCTCACCATCAAGGGCGATTCTCATCTCCTCGTCAACTTCTCCAACAAGGAATACACGCCCAAGGACGAGCACATGGAGGCATACCTAGAAGAGGTGCGCAAGATGGAGAAACGGTTTATGGGCTTGGAGCTGTAGCACGTGCCGCGTGATACGTCTCCAACATTTCTATAATTTTTGATTGTTCCATGCTATTATATTACCTATTTTGGATGTTTATGGGCTTTACTTTACACTTTTATATCATTTTTGGGACTAACCTACTAACCAGAGGCCCAGTCCGGATTGATGTTTTTTTGCCTATTTTAGTATATCGAAGGAAAGGAATATCAAACGGAGTCCAAACGGAATGAAACCTTCAGGAGCGATCTTTTTGGAACAAACGCAATTCAGGAGACTTGGAGTGGACGTCAAGAAGCAACCGAGGTGGCCACGAGGGTGGGCGCGCCCCCTGCCTCGTGGGCCCCTCGTGGATCCCCTAACCGACTTCCTTCGCCTATATATATCCACATACCCCGAAAACATCCAGGAGCACCACGAGAAATTATTTCCACCGCCGCAACCTTTTGTATCCGCGAGATCCCATCTTGGAGCCTTTGTCGGCACTTCGTCGGAGGGGGAATCGACCATGGAGGGCCTCTCCATCACCACCAAGGCCTCTCCGATGAGTTGTGAGAAATTTACCACAGACCTTCGGGTCCATAGTTATTAGCTAGATGGCTTCTTCTCTCTCTTTGAATCTCAATACAAAGTTCTCCTTCCTCTTCTTGGAGATCTGTTCGATGTAACTCTTTTTGCGGTGTGTTTGTCGAGATCCGATGAATTGTGGGTTTATGATCAAGTTTATCCATGAGAAATATTTGAATCTCCTCTGAATTATTTTATGTATGATTGGTTATCTTTGCAAGTCTTTTCGAATTATCAGTTTGGTTTGGCCTACTAGATTGATCTTTCTTGCCATGGGAGAAGTGATTAGCTTTGGGTTCAATCTTGCGGTGTCCTTTCCCAGTGACAGTAGGGGCAGCAAGGCACGTATTGTATTGTTGCCATCGAGGATAAAAAGATGGGGTTTATATCATATTGCATGAGTTTATCCCTCTACATCATGTCATCTTGCTTAATGCGTTACTCTATTCTTATGAACTTAATACTCTAGATGCAGGCAGGAGTCGGTCGATGTGTGAAGTAATAGTAGTAGATGCAGGCAGGAGTCGGTCTACTTGTTGCGGATGTGATGCCTATATACATGATCATGCCTAGATATTCTCATAACTATGCACTTTTCTATCAATTGCTCGATAGTAATTTGTTCACCCACCATAATAATTATGCTATCTTGAGAGAAGCCACTAGTGGAACGTATGGCCCCCGGGTCTATCTTTTATCATATAAGTTTTCCATCTACTTTTATTTGCATCTTTTACTTTCCAATCTATATCATAAAAATACCAAAAACATTTATCTTATCATATTATCTCTATCAGATATCACTTTTGCAAGTTACCGTGAAGGGATTAACAACCCCTTTATCGCGTTGGTTGCGAGGTTCTTGTTTGTTTGTGTAGGTGCGTGGGACTTTTGAGGAGCCTCCTACTGGATTGATACCTTGGTTCTCAAAACTGAGGGAAATACTTAGGCTACTTCGCTGCATCACCCTTTCCTCTTCAAGGGAAAAACCAACGCATGCTCAAGAGGTAGGAAGAAGGATTTCTGGCACCATTGCCGGGGAGGTCTTCGCTCAAGTCAAGACATACCAAGTACCCATCACAAACTCATCTCCCTCGCATTACATTATTTGCCATTTGCCTCTCGTTTTCCTCTCCCCCACTTCACCCTTGCCGTTTTTTCACCCTCTCTTTCCCGTTCTCCTCTCTTTCGCTTTCCTTTCGTGTGCTCGTGTGTTAGTTATATCTCTTTATCATGGCTAGTCCTCCTATCATCATTAGTACTCCCGATCACGAAGTTCTTAATTTTAAACAAAGGGAGGGAGAAAATCTAAAAGATACTTGGCATAGAATTTGCAATGCTCAAAATAGATCTACTAGGAAGCAATCCACTTCCGTTCTTCTTTGCAATTTTTATGTAGGCATTACCCCTTGTAATAGATATATTCTTAATACCATTACCGGAGGGAATTTTTTGGGTAGCCATACTTTTGATGCTTACAATGCCATGACAGATTTGTTCGGTTTACCGCCTCTTTTAGTTAACGGAACAGTTTTAACTTTAGAACATGTGATGCAAAGGCTTGAAATTATTGAAAATAAAGTTTCTACTGTTGAGTGAATTGAAAATTTGGATAAAAATATCCATAATCAAATTACTCAATATGGATCTAAGGTTGGAAATACTTTGAAAAGTTTTAAAGAAAAGGAACCTATAGTTAATGAAAGGATAAATCAAGATTCCACAAGAATCGGTAAACTAGAGGATATTATTACTAATTTAGGGTCTGCCTTTTCATCCATGAAAAATACTCCAACTCCTTCTACAAAAATTGCTAAATTAATGTATGTTCCTAAAAACAAAGGTGAATCTTATAGGGAAAATGTGGATCTCAAATCAATAAGCGTTCATTCCGATTTCCTTGCTTTTATTAAGGAACATTTTGTTACAAACGAGTATCTTGATTCCTTGCCTAAGAGTTTAATCATTACCAAAAATAAAGAAACTTCTTTGGGTTATAAGTGCTCTATTGAGGAATTGAATGCCAACGATGGCAATACATAGATCTATTCTCGCTTTTATGCCTAGCTAGGGGCGTTAAACGATTGTGCTTGTTGGGAGGCAACCCAATTTTATTTTTGTTCCTTGCTTTTTGTTCCTGTTTAGTAATAAATAATTTATTTAGTCTCTGGTTAGATGTATTTTATGTTTTAATTAGTGTTTGTGCCAAGTAGAACCTATAGGATAACCTTGGGTGAAAGTTAATTTGATTCTGCTGAAAAACAGAAACTTTGCATGCACGAGAAAAAATTCAATAAATCACAGAAGTGTGATTTTGCGTTGATTCTTTTTGCTGTACATCAATAGACAAATTACCTAGGACTTACTATTTTGGTAGGATTTTTGGATTTCCAGAAGTATTCTAAAGTTACAGATTGCTACAGACTATTCTGTTTTTGATAGATTCAGTTTTTCGTGTGTTGTTTGCTTATTTTGATGCATCTATGGCTAGTATCGGGGGGTATGAACCATAGATAAGTTGGAGTATAGTAGTTTTAACACCAATATAAAGAAATAATGAGTTCATTATAGTACATTATGTGATGGTTTTTCTTTCTTGCACTAACGGAGCTTATGAGATTTCCTGTTGAGTTTTGTGTTGTGAAGTTTTCAAGTTTTGGGTAAAGATTTGATGGACTATGGAATAAGGAGTGGCAAAAGCCTAAGCTTGGGGATGACCATGGCACCCCAAGATATTCAAGTAAAACCAGAAGCCTAAGCTTGGGGATGCCCCGGAAGGCATGAAGGCATCCCCTCTTTCATCTTCGTCTATCGGTAACTTTACTTGGAGCTATATTTTTATTTACCACATGATATGTGTTTTGCTTGGAGCGTCTTGTATGACATGACTCTTTTCTTTTTAGTTTACCACAATAATCCTTGGTGTACACACCATTTGGTAGAGAACCACATGATTTAGAATTTATTAGAATACTCTATGTGCTTCACTTATATCTTTTGAGCTAGATAGTTTTGCTCTATGTGCTTCACTTATATTTTCTAGAGCACGACGGTGGCTTTATTTTGAATAAATTGTTGATCTCTCATGCTTCACTTATATTATTTTGAGAGTATTTTAGAACAGCATGGTATTTGCTATGGTCATAAATTTGCTCCTAGAATGATGAACATCCAAGTTGGGTGTAATAAAAACTATCATAGAAAGTGCATTAAAACTATGATCAATTTGATGCTTGATAATTGTTTTGAGATATAAAGGTAATAATGTTAGAGTCATGCTAGTTGGGTAATTATGAAATTGAGAAATACTTGTGTTGAAGTTGGCAAGTCCTGTAGCATGCACGTATGGTAAAAGTTGTGTGACAAATTTGTTGCATGGGGTGCTCTTTGAGTGCTTTCCTTATGAGTGGCAGTCGGGGATGAGCGATGGTATTTTCCTACCAATCTATCCCTCTAGGGGCATGCATAGTAGTAATTTGCTTCAAGGGCTAATAAATTTTTGCAATAAGTATATGGTTCTTTATGACTAATGTGAGTCCATGGATATACGCACACTTACCCTTCCACTTTGCTAGTCTCTATTATGCCATGCAACTTTCGCGGGTATTATGAACCCATTATTTACCTTCTTCAAAACAGCCACCATACCTACCTATTATGGCATCTCCATAGCCATTCTGAGATATACTGCCATGCAACTTTCCACCGTTCCATTTATTATGACACGCTCCATCATTTTCATATTGCTCTTTGCATGATCATGTAGTTGGCATCGTATTTGTGGCAAGGCCACCTTCATTATTTCATACATGTCACTCTTGATTCATTGCATATCCCGGTACATCGCCGGAGGCATTCACATAGAGTCATATTTTGTTCTAAGTATTGAGTTGTAATTCTTGAGTTGTAAATCAATAAAAGTGTGATGATCTTCATTATTAGAGCATTGTCCCAAGTGAGGAAAGGATGATGAAGACTATGATTCCCCCACAAGTAGGGATGAGACTTCGGACTTTATAAAAATAAAAGAGGCCAAAGAAGCCCATAAAAAAAGAGGCCAAAGAAGCCCACCAAAATAAAAAATAAAAAAAATGAGAGAAAAAGAGAGAAGGCACAATGCTACTATCTTTTTTACCACACTTGTGCTTCAAAGTAGCACCGTGATATTCTTGATAGAGAGTCTCCTATGTTGTCACCTTCATATACTAGTGGGAATTTTTCTTTATAGAACTTGGCTTGTATATTCCAATGATGGGCTTCCTCAAAACGCCCTAGGTCTTCGTGAGCAAGCAAGTTGGATGCACACCCACTTAGTTTCTGTTGTTGAGTTCTCATATATTTATAGCTCTAGTGCATCTGTTGCATGGCAATCCCTACTCGCTCACATTGATATCTATTAATGGGCATCTCCATAGCCCGTTGATACGCCTAGTTGATGTGAAACTATCTTCTCCCTCTTTGTCTTCATAACCACCACCACATACCACGCATATCGCTATGTCCATGTCTTGCGCTCATGTATTGCGTAAGAATTGAAAAGGCTGAAGCGGTTAAAAAGTATGAACCAATTGCTTGGCTCGTCATCGGGGTTATGCATAAGGGGAGTATTTTGTGTAATAGAGATGAAACATGGCCTAACTATATGATTTTGTAGGGATAAGCTTTCTTTGGCTATGCTATTTTTATAGGACATGATTATTTGCTAGTATGTTTCAAAATATTACTATTTTTATGTTTTATAAGCTTTTATCTTGAATCATTTGGATCTGAACAATCATGCCACAATAAAGAGAATTACATTGAGAATTATGCTAGGTAGCATTCCACATCAAAAATTCTGTTTTTATCATTTACCTACTCGAGGACGAGCAGGAATTAAGCTTGGGGATGCTTGATACGTCTCCAATCTATCTATAATTTTTGATTGTTCCATGCTATTATATTAACTGTTTTGGATGTTTATGGGCTTTACTTTACACTTTTATATCATTTTTGGGACTAACCTACTAACCGAAGGCCCAGCCTGAATTGTTGTTTTTTTGCCTATTTCAGTATATCGAATGAAAGGAATATCAAACGGAGTCCAAACGGAATGAAACCTTCGGGATCGATCTTTTTGGAACAAACGCAATCCAGGAGATTTGGAGTGGACGTCAAGAAGTAGCCGAGGCGGCCACGAGGGTGGCCGGCGTGCCCAGTAAGGGTGCGTGTGCCCCCTGCCTCGTGGGCCCCTAATGGCTCCCCTGACAGACTTCCTTCACCTATATATATCCACATACCCCGAAAACATCCAGGAGCACCACGAGAAATTATTTCCACCGCTGCAACCTTCTGTATCCGCGAGATCCCATCTTGGAGCCTTCGCCGGCTCTGCGCCAAAGGGGGAATAGACCACGGAGGGCCTCTCCATCACCACCATGGACTCTCCGATGAGTTGTGAGTAGTTTACCATAGACCTTCGGGTCCATAGTTATTAGCTAGATGGCTTCTTCTCTCTCTTTGATTCTCAATACAAATTTCTCCTTCCTCTTCTTGGAGATCTATTCGATGTAACTCTTTTTGCGGTGTGTTTGTCGAGATCCGATGAATTGTGGATTTATGATCAAGTTTATCTATGATAAATATTTGAATCTCCTCTGAATTCTTTTATGTATGATTGGTTATCTTTGCAAGTCTCTTCGAATTATCAGTTTGGTTTGGCCTACTAGATTGATCTTTCTTGCCATGGGAGAAGTGCTTAGCTTTGGGTTCAATCTTGCGGTGTCCTTTCCCAGTGACAGTAGGGGCAGCAAGGAACGTATTGTATTGTTGCCATCGAGGATAAAAAGATGGAGTTTATATCATACTGCATGAGTTTATCCCTCTACAACATGTCATCTTGCTTAATGTGTTACTCTGTTCTTATGAACTTAATACTCTAGATGCTAGCAGGAGTCGGTCGATGTGTGGAGTAATCGTAGTAGATGGAGGCAGGAGTCGGTCTACTTGTTGCGGACATGATGCTTATATACATGATCATGCCTAGATATTCTCATAACTATGCACTTTTCTATCAATTGCTCGACAGTAATTTGTTCACCCACCGTAATAATTATGCTATCTTGAGAGAAGCCACTAGTGGAACCTATGGCCCCCGTGTCTATCTTTTATCATATAAGTTTTCCATCTACTTTTATTTGCATCTTTTACTTTCCACTCTATATCATAAAAATACCAAAAATATTTATCTTATCATATTATCTCTATCAGATCTCACTTTCGCAAGTTACTGTGAAGGGATTGACAACCCCTTTATCGCGTTGGTTGAGAGGTTCTTGTTTGTTTGTGTAGGTGCGTGGGACTTTTGAGGAGCCTCCTACTGGATTGATACATTGGTTCTCAAAACTGAGGGAAATACTTACGCTACTTTGCTGCATCACCCTTTCCTCTTCAAGGGAAAAACCAACGCATGCTCCAGAGGTAGCACCGCGAGGGACGAACAAGGAGGTGGACGACATAACCAAGAGAGCCTCCTAAAGGCCCCCCAAGAACCGGGGATGTTTGAGGAGCGGCTCTTCAAGCCATCTGTGGCTCCCCCCACTGCGACTTCAGCACCGCCTCAGGAGGATCTGCCTCAGGCACCTGTGACTGGTGCCCCAGCTTGCAGCCATCCCATAGGGGCCCGCCTGCTGCTGGCATTTAAACCTCAGGAGGGGTTTTGACTGAAGAGTTCAAGGCGTACCTGCTTCGAGGGACCTTTCCAGAGAAGGAGGATGCCAAGTGCGTGGCTCATCAAGCCACTGCTTACTGCATCCAGGACGGTGAGTTATATCTCAAGAGGCCCAATGACGTTTTGTTGCGGTGCATCTCTAGGGAACAGGGGCTTGAGCTGCTAGCGGACATACATGGTGGGGAATGCGGGCACCATTTCTCGTCACGCACTCTGGTGGGCAAGGCGTTCTGCAGCGGCTTCTACCGGCCCACCGCGCTCAACGACGCCATAGAGCTGGTGCGTTCCTATGAGGCATGCCAGTTCCACGCCAAGCAAATTCACCAGCCCGCGCAGGGCCTCCAGACAATCCCGCTCACATGGCCGTTCACGGTCTGGGCGCTGGACAGCTTGGGGCCGTTCCCTCAAACGCCAGGGGGCTACCAATACCTCTATGTCGCCATCGACAAATTCACCAAGTGGGCGGAGGTAGAGGCTGTTCGCACCATTCCAGCTGGATCGGTCGTCAAGTTCATCAAGGGAATCATGAGCCGGTTTGGGGTTACTAACCGCATCATCACTGACAATGGCTTGCAGTTCACTAGCAACCTTTTCAAAACATATTGTGCTAACCTTGGAACGCAGATATGCTACACCTCATTGGCGCACCCCCGGAGCAATGACTAGGTCGAGCGAGCTAATGCAGAAGTCATGAGGGGCCTCAAGACAAGAACCTTCAATAATAAGCTCGAGGCCTGCCGCAGGGGCTGGCTCAACGAGCTACAGTCCATGATGTTGTCCATCTGCACCACCGCGACCAAGCCAGCGGGAGAGACGCCATTTTTCCTCGTCTATGGAGCAGAGGTGGTTCTCCCGCACGAGGTTAGGCATCTCTCCACGCGGGTCCTAGTGTTCGACGAGGCGCGTCAGGACGCCAACGGGGGATGGATCTCGTGCTGGTGGAGGAATGCTGCCGTCAAGCCTCACTCCGGGCGGCAAGGTACCATCAGGCGCTGCGGCGGTATCACTTCCGCAAAATCCGCTCTACGACGTTAGAGGTGGGCGACCTCGTCCTGAGGCGGGTACTCTCCAGGGAAGGGCTGCACAAGCTCTCTCCCATGTGGGAGGGCCCGTCTAGGATTGCCCGTGTCTCCAGGCCTAGCGCCGCGCGCCTAGAGACACAGGACGGGGTCCCCATCCATAATGCCTGGAACACAAGCACCTCCGAAAGTTCTACCCCTAAAGAAAGGCTCCGGCCTATGAAGCAAGGCTCTGGCCTATGAAGGTCTTCGCTCGTGACACTCTCACGTAAAAATGAGTGAGGCTGTACATGCCCCGGAGTCTCCTGAATGTCGCCCCAGGGCCTCATGGGGGCTCCCTCCCATGTCTTAGTGGCAGCACTTAGCTCCGCGCTGGTGAGAAGACTAGATTAGGTGCCGGACGCGGCTATTCATTTGCTTTCCGAAGTTGCTTGTAGTTTTTAGTGATCTTTCAATGGATTTGGTGCTCTCGTGTTTTGGTTCGCCCAGTTAATTTCTTCCTCGCTCGGTTGTTTTTTGCCTGAGGACATGAGAGAGGTGGCAGTTTTCCGTCACTTTCCCTTGCGCGCCTCGCGCGTTGGGGCTAGGCAGGTGTGTGCGCCTCGGGCTTACCCTCATATGTGCACACCGTGCCAAACCCCCGCTGCCCTGGTGTTTCGGCCTTGTCCTCATGAGGAGCCCTCGGTCAAGCTCACAGGCATCAACACCCCTCATATTCGTGCCCCCCCCCCGGGTAGCACGACGCGGTGCATTAAGCCAGAGCTAATCTATGACGGGGGGCTCACATAAGGAGGAGAGGGGTGCTCGTCAGTTTTTCTTCCTTTAAAAGCAGCCCTACAGCGGTTTCGTGGCGACTCCTGAGACCCCGAGGCATCTCTCGAGGTTTGTGACCTTTAGCTCCCCAGGAAGGGGGCCTCGTTGAGTACCCGAAGCCAGGTCTTCGCGGGGTGAAAAGCTACTGCACACATATTAAGCTAAGTTTTCCTACCCTGGCTTATTCAGAGTGCAAACGTTACAACACAACATCATACAAGCATAGCATAAAGGGGATAACTGCCATAGTTCATTACACGCCCCCGAGGGGTACACCACCTTTTTTTCGAATTACAGGAGAAAGGAAAGGCTAAATAAAGAAGTCCCGAGGGCGTACGAACCCGGCACCAGCGCCGCATCCTCAAGCAGCGCCCCAATGTGGCCAGACGCTCCACCAGTTCCCCCATAGGCGACCTGGGGCGGCGGCCGGTCTTGAGTCCAAGTTTGGCGGCCCCCAGACTCACGCCGGGCTTCTCTCTAGCTTCACTGGAGCGCTACTGTGGGATGAACCACCGACATCCTCGACCCGAGCGCGACAACATGGGGGCCAATCGTAGCCACCACTGCTCGAGCTCTCATTCGAGGAAGAGCTGCCGTCACGAGAAGAAGAGCGTGCGCCACCAAGGCCAAGCTCACCTTCGCCACCCTCATCGTCGCTGCCATCCTCTAGGCAGCACCCCATGCGACGGCCGTCCTCCCTGAACACCTTCATGTAGAGGGTCGCCAGACCATTGTACTTGAAGTGAAGGGTGCACCTTCCACCCAGGCCGCATGCGCGGGCAAACGTCTTCCAGCCGCGGGTCAGGACCATGCTGCCGGAGGCGGTGACTTCAGTCCCAACCCACGAAGCTCTGCTGCAACATCCGTCGGCCTGCAGCCAAACACCATCGAGGCCCGGGGATGGAAGCTCGCCGGAGAAGAAATGCGGGAGCCGGAGCGAGGTGTCGATCAGGCTCTCCGACCACACCACAAATTCAGGGAGAACGTCGAGCGGGGAAAAGCGCGACCGAGGCGGGCGCACAATCATGCTACGCCTCCCCTCGTCATGGGGGCTGCTCCGAAGCCGGTGGCCCCCGTCGTGAGGAGGGGTGCCACCACGAGCACCAAGAGAAGCATCGTCTCTAGGGGGTGCGCGCCCGTGCCCCCTAGGGGCCGCCGCAGGAGTCGCGGGATGCTTACGGGGACGGCCGCAGCCTCTCTTGGGAGGCGGGGAGGCTGGTCCCTCCTTGGAAGCCTTCCCCTTCTCGGCCACCGAAAACATCCTCGGCGATGCCATAGGAGTTAGATGAAGAAGGAGAGAAGTTGACGGCAGCAAGACGAAGGAGAGATGAGCGGGGGGTTCTGCTACCCCCCCTCATTTATAGCCAAGGAAGGCCAATCACTAGCCTCCACGACCTCGCGCCATGATGATCTTCTGCATGCCGCATCATTCCGTCAGGTCGAACAGTTGTCGAGGCAGCGTGGGGAAGTGGAGACGCCCACGTCCCATCAATCGCCACGCGTCATAAAGGCCGCAGGTGGTTAGGGCCCGCGGCACTCTGCACTTGCCCCTTGGCTTTGCCTAGAAGCCAAGTTCGAGCGTGCCTTGGGCCCGGGGCTACTGCCGGTGTTCTATATATGGGGTATCGAGACTTGCCTGCCTGCGGCCCACCACGTGGCTCCATCAATGGCCTGGTACGACCCGGTTTCGACATCAACAGCTCAAGACCGCTGCGAGGGGCCAAGCCTCGTGAGGCGGACAACACCAAGACCCCCGAGGGGATCGGCCTCCTCAGGCTGGCTCCCGAGGGCAGAGAGTTCTATGCAAGGTATACCTCATGAGACTCAGCTGACGTGAGCCATGACGACCAAGGCAAGGCGGGCGCCAGTGGGCGCAGAGCGCCAGTTTCCTCTTTGGTGGAAGGGAGGCAAGCCACTGGCGCAGAGTCCCGAGGAATCAACCAAAGGTTTCCATTCTGGTGCAACAAGACCAAGGCCACCAGGACGGCAGGGCGGAGGTCATCACCGAGCCCACCACAGCGTCATGACCAGAGGCTTTTTGCAGGCGAAGACTACTTTTGTCAGGATAAGCTGTACTACTTGTCCCCTTTCAAACCCGGTCGTTGTGGGATCCCTTCCCGCGAATGTTTGGGAAGAGGACCAAGGCCGCTATAAATAGGACTTAGCCACCACCATAGACAGGGCAACTGGTGGAGAACAAGCATCTAGTAGGGAACAGGCATCTAGTTCAGATCCCACCAGCTCTCTTGAGCTCAACAACACATCACCTCCTGAGGCCATTTCATCCACTGTACTAGTTCATCATCAGTCCTTCGAGGCAATCCACCAAAAACGCTGGAGTAGGGTATTACACCGCAAGGTAGCCCGAACCAGGATAAACTGTTGTGTCTCTGTCTCTTCGAGCTTGTCGTGCGAGGATCTGGAGACTCTCGAGTAGGCAGGCTGGGTAGGTTGAGATTTCCACACGCACCCCAGAGTTTGAACCTTTCAAGGGTTTACGGAACCCGTAATCCGACAATGTTTTCCCCTGACTTGTGCATGGATGGCAGTTCATCGGGCCAGCGATGTTGCAGCATTCAGAACAAGGCCAAGCATAAGATATGCCTCTTTGAGGAATTAGAGGGCGGATCAGGAAACATCCTGTTCTCCAAATGACACTTCCTAAGGAAATCACCTCCAAATGACACACGTCCACGGTCGCACTACATCTGGCTTGTTGCCCTTGGAGGAAGTTTTCTTTACCTTCTTGGCCACGGGCGCAGGATCGGGAACCGCTGCTCCACGATTGGCGGCCCACCTGTGAGGGCGCAGGTCCAGGGCCGGCTCGAGGCCTTGAGGCCTGTTGTGAGCCACTCCTCCTCGGGTTGCTTCACCTCCTCAACCCTCTCTTCCTCCTGGACCTCTGCTGCCGCGGCAGCCAGAGCCTCAATCCCGGAAGGCTGATCCTGTTGGGGAACGCGGTATTAAAAAAATTCCTATGATCACACAAGATCTATCTCTAGGTGATGCATAGCAATGAGAGGGGAGAGTGTTGTCTACGTACCCTCGTAGACCGAAAGCGGAAGCGTTATGACAACACGGTTGATGTAGTCGTATGTCTTCATGATCCACCAATCCTAGCAGCAAAGGTACGGCGCCTCCGGGATCTGCACATGTTCAGCTCGGTGACGTCCCATGAACTCTAGATCCAGCTGAGTTCGAGGGAGAGTTTCGTCAGCACGACGGCGTGGTGACAGTGATGATGAAGTTACCGGCACAGGGCTTCGCCTAAGCATTATGACGATGTAACCGAGGTGTGTAACTGTGGAGGGGGGCACCACACACGGCTAACCAATTGTCAACTTGTGTGTTTATGGGGTGCCCCTCCCCCGTATATAAAGGAGTGGAGGGGGGAGGGCCGGCCCTCTCATGGCGCGCCCAAGGGGGGAGTCCTACCCCTGGTGGGAGTAGGATGCCTCCTTCCCTAGTTGGAGTAGGAGAGGAAGGAAGGGGGAAAGAGACGGAAGGAACCCCCCCCCCAATTTGGATTGGGCTTTGTGGGGCGCACCCTCCACCTGGCCGCCTCCTCCTCTCTCCCACTAAGGCCCAATAAGGCCCATACACCACCCGGGGGGTTCCCGTAACCCCCCGATACTCTGGTAAATGCCAGAACTCACCCGAAACCATTCCGATGTCCAAACATAGTCTTCCAAAATATAGATCTTTATTTCTAGACCATTTCGAGACTCCTCGTCATGTCTGTGATCATACCGGGACTCCAAACTACCTTCGGTACATCAAACCACATAAACTCATAATACCGATCGTCACCGAACGTTAAGCGTGCGGACCATACGGGTTCGAAAACTATGTAGACATGACAGAGACTCATCTCTTGTCAGTAACCAATAGCGGAACCTAGATGCTCATATTAGTTCCTACATATTCTACGAAGATCTTTATCGGTCAAACTGCATAACAACATACGTTCTTCCCTTTTTCATCGGTATGTTATTTACCCGAGATTCGATCGTGGGTATCTCAATTCCTACTTCAATCTCGTTACCGGGAAGTCTCTTTACTCGTTCCCTAATGCATCATCCTGTAACTAACTCATTAGTCACATTGCTTGCAAGTCTTATAGTGATGTGCATTACCGAGAGGGCCCAGAGATACCTCTCCGAAACACGGAGTGGAAAACCCTAATCTCGATCTATGCCAACCCAACAAACACCTTCGGAGACACATGTACATCACCTTTATAATCACCCATTTACATTGTGACGTTTGGTAGAACACAAAGTGTTCCTCCGGTATTCGGGAGTTGCATAATGGAATAGTGTGAGGAACTTGTATAAGTCATGAAGAAAGCAGCAGCAATGAAACTGACACGATCATAATGCTAAGCTAAGGGATGGGTCATGTCCATCATATCATTCTCCTAATGATGTGATCCCGTTAATCAAATGACAACACATGTCTATGGTTAGGAAACATAACCATCTTTGATTAACGAGCTAGTCAAGTAGAGGCATACTAGGGACTATATGTTTTGTCTATATATTCACACATGTACTATGTTTCCGGTTAAAACAATTCTAGCACGAATAATAAACATTTATCATGAATTAAGGAAATAAATAATAACTTTATTATTGCCTCTTGGGCATATTTCCTTCAGTCTCCCACTTGCACTAGAGTCAATAATCTAGTTCACGTCACCATGTGATTTAACACCAATATTCACATCTGTATGTGATTAAGACTCATAGTTCACATCATCATGTGACCAACACCAAAAGGGTTTACTAGAGTCAATAATCTAGTTCACATCGCTATGTGATTAACACCCAAAGAGTACTAAGGTGTGATCATGTTTTGCTTGTGAGAGAAGTTTAGTCAACGGGTCTGTCACATTCAGAGCCGTATGTATTTTGCAAATATTCTATGCTCTGCACGGAGCTACTCTAGCTAATTGCTCCCACTTTCAATATGTATCCAGATTGAGACTTAGAGTCATCCGAATCGGTGTAAAAGCTTGCATCGATGTAACTCTTTATGACGAGCTCTTTTATCACCTCCATAATCGAGAAATATTTCCTTAGTCCTCATTAAGGATAATTTTGACCGCTGTCCAGTGATCTACTTCTAGATCACTATTGTACCCCCTTGCCAAAATCATGGCAAGGTACATAATAGGTCTGGTACATAGCATAGCATACTTTATAGAACCTATGACTGCAGCATAAGGAATGACTTGCATTCTCTTTCTATCTTCTGCCGTGGTTGGGCTTTGAGTCTTACTCAATTTTACACCTTGTAATACAAACAAGAACTCCTTCTTTCACTGATCCATTTTGAACTCTTTCAAAAACTTGTTAAGGTATATACTCATTGAAAAATCTTATCAAGCATTTTGATCTATCTTTATAGATCTTGATGCCTAATATGTAAGCAACTTCACCGAGGTCTTTCTTTGAAAAAGTCTTATTCAAGTATCCCTTTATGCTATCTAGAAATTCCATATCATTTCCAATCAACAATATGTCATCCACATATAATATTAGAAATGCTACAGAGCTCCCACTCACTTTCTTGTAAATACAGGCTTATCCAAAAGTCTGTATAAAACCATAATGCTTTGATCACACTATCAAAATATTTATTCCAACTCTGAGAGGCTTGCACCAGTCCATAAATGGACCGCTGGAGCTTGCACACTTTGTTAGCACCCTTTGGATCAACAAAACCTTCTGGTTGTATCATATACAACTCTTCTTCTAGAAATCTATTCAGGAATGCAGTTTTGACATCCATCTGCCAGATTTCATAAAATATGGCAACTGCTAACATGATTCGAATGGATTTAAGCATCACTACAATTGAGAAAATCTCATTGTAGTCAACACCTTGAACTTGTCAAAAACCTTTTTTTGACAAATCAAGCTTTGTACATAGTAACACTACTATCAGTGTCCGTATTCCTCTTGAAGATCCATTTATTTAATATGGCTTGCCGATGATCGAGTAAGTCCACCAAAGTCCACACTTTGTTCTCATACATGTATCCCATCTCAGATTTCATGGCCTCAAGCCATTTCGCGGAATCTAGGCTCATCATTGCTTCCTCATAGTCTGTAAGTTCATCATGGTCTAGTAACATGACTTCCAGAATAGGATTACCGTACCACTCTGATGCAGATTGCACTCTAATGCAGATCGCACTCTGGAAGACCTATGAGGTTTGGTAGTAACTTGATCTGAAGTTTCATGATCATCATCATTAGCTTCCTCACTAATTGGCGTAGGAATCACTGGAACTGATTTATGTGATGAACTACTTTCCAATTCGGGAGAATGTACAATTACCTCATCAAGTTCTACTTTCCTCCCACTCACTTCTTTCGAGAGAAACTCCTTCTCTAGAAAGGATCCATTCTTAGCAACGAATATCTTGCCTTCGGATCTGTGATAGAAGGTCACTACAAAAAAATACACTTCCGTGATGATACGTGTTTGTCACAGTTGATCACGTTTTCTGTCATGCATGTACATCCATGACGATTTTATGACAGAATCAAGATAGTCATACCTGTGTTGTCGTAGAAGTGTTCCATGACATTACCAAAATTATCATCACGGAAGTGTCAACTTCCATGATGATAAATCGCGCGTCACAGAAGTGCTTTTGTCAAGGGTAACCGACACGTGGCATCCACCATAACGGAACACCGTTAAGCTATCGGGTCTGGTTTTGGATCCGATAACCCGTTAACAGCCCCGATCATTGGCTGGAGGAAAACATGTGTCGGCTCACCGTTGGGACAGATGACATCCACTTATTGGACCCAAGGCGCCTATGATACGTTAACACGTGGCATAGCCCAACAGAGGCCCGTTCATGTGAAAAGGTCGGCCTGTTTGACTTGGTCAAAAGGTGGCGGGCCGGCCCACGGAAAGCCTGTTAATGGCATGTTCGCATATAGCCCATTTACAGCCCGCTAACCCATGGCCTGTTACGACCTATCCGAATTAGGCCCAGTAGCATCATCTGGGCCGTCCAATATGATTCCAGCCCGACCCATGTATGGCCCATGACGTCTTTTGGCCCATATGAGGCCCTTTGTAACTCTTGGCCCATTAACGGCCCGTGGTGAAACTGGCCTGTAATGAACAGTGTATCACTTTATACCCATTAACGGCCCATTATTCCATTGGGCCGTTTCCGGCCCATGTTATCTTTCAACCTTCTCAAGGCCCATTTATTCTTGGGCTCATTTCCAGCATTCGCTTACTTACGGCCCGTTAGTGTCATTTTCTGCTTGTGGGCCAAATTCAGCCCATGGTTACAGTCAGCCTGTTTGTGGCCCGTTAATACGTTGGGCCATTTCCATGTAAAAAAACTCGTTGGGCTGTTTTCATAGAGTTATCAAATACGACCTATTAACGGCCCGTTATGGTCCACGAATAGTACGACCCATGATTGGCGAAATGATTATACGCCCCGTAGAAGGACCATTGATCATACGGCCCATAAAAGACCAATGGATCCTATGGCCCGTAGAAGGCCCATGGATCGTACGGCTCGTAGAAGGCCCATGGATCGTATGGCCCTAGAAGGCCCATGGATCAGACGGCCCATAGAAGGCCCATGGATCCTGCGGCTTGTAGAAGGCCCAGGGATCCTATGGCCCGTATAGAAGACCAATGGATCCTACGGCCCATAGAAGGCCCATGGATCATACAGCCTGCAGGAGGCCCATGGTTACAACAGTCCGTGTGTTGCCATTATTATTGTGGCCTAGTTACCAAAAATAGGTTATTGTGGCCACTAGAAAAACATAGAAAAAGAACTGTAGTGACTACAAGCAAACAACTAAACAAGACAATAAGGAAATAAATAAGCAAGCAATTAATGCTAGCCTATTACCACTATTACACATATTACATCCACTTGGCATCAAAGTTCGCCACCAGTGCAAATATAGGGAACAAAGCAGCATATTACATACACTGGCCGTCAAAATTGACCACCATTGCAAATAAACGTGGTAGAAAAACAAGAGCATAACTGAAACAACTTTATAAGAGCTCAAGAAACGTTATCCTGGGTATCCACCATGCTGGCAATAAGCTTAGCAAGCTTATTAGCTTTGTCTTGTTTGGCGCTAAAATCCTCCAACGCTTGCTGTTGCACCAGAAAGTATGTATCTGAATGCTCCAGGGACTTCCGCAGTCCTTCTGCTTCTTGTCGTAGCACAGCTGATCGATGTCTTTCAGCTTGTAGTTGAGGCTCAAGAAACCGAACTGATTCATATAGTGAGTTTGAATAGCTTGTGCAAGCGGTAGTGGCCAGTAACTCGAACACTAAACCAAGACAGGACTTTGGGGTTGTCTCACTATCTTCAAGATAGTCTTCCTTAGCTGTTTTATCAGCTTTGTTGGAGACTAACAAGGATGTCTCACTACCCTAAACCTTATCTGCATTACTTACTTTACCGTTGCTTAATAAGGCACTCTTCCCCAATATTCTGTCAGCATTCTAAAATAAGAAACAAGCAGACACATAACAGGTTTAGCATGTACTAGTATATGAAACTCATTTCGGTGAACCAGTTCATTAGTAAGGTGGACAGGATTAAACTACCAAGTCTTCTATTGCCAAGTACTAGTATATAATAAAAGCATCAAACAAACATATATCTATGTCCTATGGTCACTGCATTGTCTTGCCAAATCAAAATAGAGACACGGTTCAAATCATATCAGTTCAAGACAAAGTAGCAGTGAAAGAATACAAAGCCCGGGAAACTACATGGCACAACAAGATTTCAGATGGGTACCACGGGTCTACATGTACAACAACACTATTGGCTCTGTTGTGATGCTAGTAATGTGCATAATATGAGAAGTCAACTGTATACACAATTCAAATTGAAATCAATAGAGCTATTGATAAGAGAAAACCTGTTAAAGAAACATGCATGAACATACCTGTTGTGCCATTGGAGTTTCGATTGGATCCTTCAATTTAAAAATAAGTTTGTATGAGTAAATACAGTGATACAAGAGCAAAACAGTATGCACGATAGCAATCATAGTTAAAAAAGGCGCGCCTAAGTGAGCGCTTAAGCGCGCCTAGGCTCTAGGCGTTGGCAAAACGCATTGTGCATAACTACGCTTATTTTGTGCATAACTGGCACATAAGCATTCACTTTGGTCAGTAAAGCGCAAGGCGGTGGCAAAATGCACAATTAACACATATCGCTTTTTTGAACTATGATAGCAATGGAATCTTAAATTAGAACAGTTGTTCTTCAGGTTTAAGCACTTGTTCTACATGAACAAAGTACAGTAAGACGCAAGAATATAGTACTTCAAAATAGAAAATGAGCTCATAGGCCTTACCACATTCTTGGTTCGGGACCAATACAGAACTAGGCGTTCCCAGTCATCGTCCAGTAAATGTGTCTCAGGAGAACGTAAGGGAATTTGATGAGTTTCTTTGCCGGTGAAGTATGTTTTCTTTAGGTAAGTCCAATACTGCCACCAAGCATTCTTGAAGATAGCAGTGGTATTAGCACAGGTTACCTCATCCTGAGTTTCCAAATCGGTCCTTCTCTATAGACAAAAATGGGAAAATTTGTTGTATTATAACCATCATGGAGGCAGGATGTATCGGACAAAGCAAAGTAATTGCCATGAATAATATTACTTACACATAACTCCTGGACAAACACCTGCAAGTAGCATCTTTCCTTCATCTTCAGTATAATATTTCCAAGATGGGAAGATACGCACATAGGATTTAACAACATCAAATGCGATAGATGCTAAACTACAACTAGCTGGTTGTGCTTCCTCCACAGGAATAGGCGTACTAACTGGTGGAGTTGGGGTTCGCCGTGGTAGTACTGGCCCTTTGGGCACTGGAGCTGCCTTACTAACTGCTCTTGTTTGGGAGCTCTATGGTGGAGATGGTGTTGTGTCAACAGGAACTGGGTTACTATCTGCTGGGGTTGGGGTTAGATTGGGTGAAGCTGGTTCTCTGTCCATCGCATTAGGGGTACAATCTGCGAGAGTTTGGGTTATGTGTGGTAGGGCTGGTTCTCGTGCATGTACAACTGGGGTGCTATCTCCACCAAGAGGTAGCACTATCTTATTTGAAGACCGTGTTTTTAGTCCGCTAGATACTGGCATCACCCACTCCAATTCAAATGGCTGATAAACAGGAAACGTAGTTTTATGTACAGACATTGTATGAGAGATAGATGCAATAGATAGTGTGGAAAAAAGAGGGCATGAAATAGTTGACATGTATATTGGTTAACTAAAACGGATAGCATGACATAATTTCACATATATGATGTCTATCTAAACTGGATAGCATAGCATAACATAATTCAAAGATATGATGAATAACTAAACAGGATCGCATGACATAATTCACCTACATGTTATCTAAGTAATCAGGATCACATCATTTAATTCACATATGTGATTTATATTCTAAACAGAGGGCATTCGATAAGATGTCTGAACTAAGAACATGGTGTTGAATATTGTGTATATGATGTCTAAACTATGCAATGCAAGACACCATATGCATGATATGAGCATTATAACTGTGCCAAGTTAGAGCATACACCTCGGTGGGGGAATAAGACTTGTCATCTGTCTCTGAATCCATCTCTGAGGAGCTATCGGGACCCAACACGAGATCTGCTTCAATAGGTAGCACTGTCTGCTATGAAGGCCTTGTTTTCACTCTAGATTTTTCCATCTCCCATCCAAATGGCTGATTCCCAGGAAGAGTAGTTTAATGTATAAACATTGTCGACAAATGGAAATGTAATGAAGATAAGGATGTAAGAGATATCATTCAAATATATGATGCCTTGTTAAACAGGATGGCATTGCACATTTCACATATATTATGGCTGGCTAAAAGACATGAGACTGCATAATTCCCATATATGATATAGAAACTAAACAGGTGGCATTACAAAACATGACTAAACTAAGCAGATGACATATATGATGTTAAAAGTAGGCACTGCAAGGCAACATATGCATGATATGACTAATATCATCATGCCAAGGTAGAGCAAACACCTTGGGGGCAAATAGGAGTGGTCAGGTGCGTCTGAATCCGCCTCAGAACAGATATCTTCCTCTGGATTACAATCTGGAGAGGGGGGCGGGTTTGTCATTGAACCCACCATGGAGCGATGTCTGCATGACATTGTATTGCCGCGCAAAACTCTTCTCCTTTTCTCTACATGTTAAGCATGACTGTGTACAATATCTGACATGCATACGTAAAAATATGGTGAGATTATGTAAGGAGAGCATGCAGAAATTTAGAGTGGTGGTAACAACCAGTGGATGGATCCAAAAATAATGATAGCAGGCTGATGATTGCTTTAATTTCATAAAAAGACAGTTGATGATTGCTTTACTATTTGTTTCCCACCCAAGATGAACAACATAGGCATACCCTAGGTGAACCAGATATTAGACAGAGATACTATTCATTGCTGCCTTGATATGTGCCCCACAACTAATTTAGAACTCAAGTTTGAACATTAATTTGGACCTGACTTGGAGTCCAGGAGGTGAAGAACACGATAAAGTAGCAGGTAATTTTAAGCAATGCATAACATAAGCAGGAACAACAGAGTGCGATCTCTCTTGTGGACCGTGTAATCCTCAGGTTCATCTGCTGAGTCGATGATGGTGATGCCGTTGCAGTGGGTGACGGCGGCAGGGAAGGTGATTTGAGGCGGCGAAAGACGGTCGGGAGTCGTGATGTTTGTTTTGGTGGATGCTTCTATCGATGGAGCAACTCAGGTGAGGTGGACGACGTCGCGGAAGGAGCAGGACAAACCACACAAAGTTCCCTTCAACACCTACCTGTAACTGAAGTAATTCTATAAGGGCTCATTTGGCTTGCATGATTCTAAAAACGCAGGGATAGGAAAAACACCAGAGGAACGCACATGGTAAATAGAGCATTTGTAAACACACGATTTCTGTCAACTTGGGTGTTTGGTTCTTACAGGAATTGGAAGAGCAGAGGAATGCAAAGAAAGATGGTCAAAATAAAGTGAAACCATATGAAAGTGTGTACAGTTAGAATGTTATTCTACCACTAATGCACTTGGTCTTGTTTTCATGCATAGGATTTTGAAAAGTAGGTCCAGGTGGATGTTTTGCTCCATTCCTTTCAACGAAATGCATGAATAATTGAATACTAGAGTGCCATAGGAAAATTCACTATTGCTATGTTGTTCCGTTGAACCAAAATAGCCCTAATGGCTCGACATGAATGTATAGTAATAAGTGATGCAACAAGTGTACAACCTCTTTGTCGTAGTCGTGTCGACCTCAGCATCATTGGGTTGGTCGCTGAAGCAGTTGAGGCAGAGGTGGTTGTCGGAGGTGTGGAGGAAGATCTATGGAATCTGTAGACGGCGTCCAGGGCACTACTCTGTTGTGATGGATCGTTCTATCGTTGGAGCAGCTCCGGTGAGCCATAAGAAGTCAAGGCTGAAGCAGCACAAGACAGACATCGTCGATCTCAAGTGGGATTCTAATAGCATCTTCAATAGATGATGTAAAATAGATGTAAAATTTACATCACCAAAAACCACCTGACTACAAAAGATGAGGTAAAAACTGTTGACTCTGAACTTAACCGTCGAAACTGAAATTTACTATGGAATCTCAATGTTACAGTCGAAACTGAACGCAATGGTAGCAGAGAGGCACTTGACATGTAGTTTAGGGAGGGCATGTAGTTCATCTTCAACCTGCACCCCCTGAGCCGCCAGCCACCACCGGCCGAACCGCCGGCCCCAGCGCTTCCTCGCCGCCCCGAAAGAACTCCCCACCGCCGGTCCACTGCCGCCCCGCCACCCCGGCCAGCCCTCTAGGCCCCTCGCCCCCACCCTGAAACCTAAGATAGATAGTGGGGTACCTCTCCGGCGAGCC
This sequence comes from Triticum dicoccoides, assembly GCF_002162155.2. NCBI lineage: Eukaryota > Viridiplantae > Streptophyta > Magnoliopsida > Poales > Poaceae > Triticum > Triticum dicoccoides. Next base: position 584,874,699 of record NC_041387.1, read on the forward strand.
TCCCTCCCCACTTCAGGTGGTTCTTCCTTAACTCCGGCGAGCC